>NC_077230.1:420968997-421148997 GCF_027887165.1 Monodelphis domestica
AGCTGATAGCCTGTATTGTCTATCCGGCACACAGTGACACCCACAGACTCCAAGGTGATCGTGTGCAAGTCCTGGTTCCTGTGTGGGGCCGTGGCCTACAACCCTGAGGAGAATCAGTGCTGTGAGGGCAACAGGGTCCAGCCCTTGTCCCTGCGCTGTGGGCCTGAGCTCACCTTTGATCCCTGCTCCCAGCGTTGCTGTGGGATTGAACGGTTCATTGTGGCTAAGAAGGAGGCTGACTGTGCAGAGTATGAGCTTTGATTAAGAGCTGATGTCAGGTAAGGATGCTCTCTCTCTCTCTAACCCCTTGTATCTCTTGCCTCCCCTCACAGAACACTAAGGAGCCCGGGGCCAGTTGGTTGGGGGACATAACTGAATCCCAATCCCCTGTGGTCATATGTGACTACATAGAACATCTGGCAGAGAATCCTAGAGCCTGGGTTCCAGACCCACTGACTCCCTATGGGATCCTGGGCAAAGCCTTCCCTTGGCCGGGCCTCAGTTTCCCCATTTGTGAAAACCAGATGACCTCTAAAGGGCCTCTGGTGCTGCCATTCCAGGTTTTCTGTTATCTAATTTCTTCCAGCTCCAACATTCCAGGTTCAATGCCGCCATTTTCTTTTTCCAGGTGAAAGTCTGCCAGAAGAATTCTCCTTCCTCTACAGGCACTTACCAGGCCTCGGAAATCAAAAGCCTCAATTTGGACCCAAAGCCAGGGGGTTCTTCAATGTTATGGACCTTGGGGATGGAGTATGGAGAAGCTTTTTGGGCAAGGACTCTCGCCTGCATCACCCTCCTCTTCCTCCACTGGGGACATGCCTATGGGGAGGTCATCCATACGCCTTTGCTGGACATGGGCTTAGAGACGTGAGGGGTGGGAAATGCATCTTCAGGGTCACTCGTTCTCTATCTCATTTCTGGTGAGGTTGGGAAGGCCAGTGTCAGTCACGCACAATCCATGGGGTGCTGGGCTCCCTCTATTTTATTATTATATGACTATTAATAAGTAAGACTATTCCCGACCATATATCCATATCCCCCATTCCCTTGATCCTTTTCATTAAAGCCTCGTGAGGGGTCAGTGCTGTCAAATGAGCCTCAGAAAAGATTCAGGACTTGGCCAAGGTCACACTTGTTCATCCTAAGACTGTAACCCAGATCTCCTTACACACACCTAGGTCTGTAAAGACCATCACCCACATTCAGCTGCAGACCTTCCTCTTTGGGCCCTGGATCACAGCTCAGCAAATGCCAAGTCCTGTTTGGGGAAGGGGCCGGCCAGTTGAGTTTCAGAAGACTGAGAGACCCCAGGCAGTACTGGATCCATCTAATGAGAAGTGATGGAGGAGGCCAGACCCTAGAGCCCCCAGATGCCAGCCTGGTGCTGCTCTGGGGGGCAGGGAGCTTACTGAGGGGCTGAAGGGAAACAAATAAATATTTTTTATTGATTAATTAAGAAAATTTTCCCATGGTTACATGACTCATGTTCTTTCCCTCCTGTCTTCCCCCCAATAGCCGACACACAATTCCATTGGGTTTTACATGTGCCATTGATCAAAACCGATTTCCATATTATTTATATTTGCACTAAGGAGTCACTGGATAGTAGAGGAGTCCATGGGGCATTAGGTATAAGAAGACTGGAAAGATGGGGCGACACAATCAGAAGTGTGCTTTAGGAAAACCACTTTGGTGGCTGAAGGATGGATCTGGAGGATGGAGTGGGGAGAGACTTGGAGCAGGCAGACCTACCTGCAGCTCCTGTGATAATTCTGGTGTGAGGTGATGAAGGGCCTGTACCAGGGTGAGGACAGTGCCAGAGGAGAGAAGGGGGTACATAGAAGGGAGGATTTAAAGATAAAATTTATAGACCTTGGCTACAGGATGGTTATGGGGTATGTGAGAGAAAGAGTAAGGAGTAGAGGAAGACACTAACACTGTGAATCTGGGTGACTGTGAGGGTGCTCTTAGCAGAAAGAGTTCAGAAAGTTCAGAAGGTGGGAGGACTTGGGCAAGAGATCCCGAGTTCAGTTTGGAGAGCATCAAGTTTAAGATGTCTGGGGGATCGTCAATTCAAGATGCTCGATGGGCAGCTGGAGATGTGAGACTGAGGGTCAGAAGAGAGTTTTAGATCTGAGAATTATCAGCAGAGAAATAATGGTTCTATCCATGAAAGCTGATAAGATTATCAAGTGAAATATTATAGAGGAAAGCAGAAAAACAATCCCATTCTCTCTTCCACATGACCACCTTTGGAACACAGCCAGCATACCACTCCCACTTCCCCTCCTCGACAGATCAAGTTGTGTCCTCTAGTTCCCCCAACTCATCTTCATATGACATGATCTTGAGGCTCTCCACCATCTTGGATGCCCATCTTTGGCCCATCTCCACCTTCCCCACTGTCTTCCTAAAATGTTGAGAACTAATCATGATATTCTAGCTGCAATCTGAATAGGACTCTTAACCTCCTTCATTTTGGCCTCTCCTCCATTCCTAATGTAGCCCAAGATCACATTATTTTTTTATTGGCCAGATCACTCTGTTGACCTATTTGGAGCTAACCACCAACCACCCCTGACACTTCCACATCCTTCTCTAATGTCCAGCCATGACCCTTGTACCTTTTATTTGGGGAGTTGATTTTATCAACTTTAGCTGAAGAGTTTCTATAGTCTGCTAAGTCTTCTTGGATGGGTGGTTGGTTCATGAGGAAGGGTGTGAGGTTCATAAAGGCCTGCCAGCTCATTTCTGTCCCCTGGATCCCTCTAGTGGTGGAGGAGGCAAAGGGTCACAGAGTTAAATTGATGCCAGAACACCTACTCAGGAAAGGAGACACCAAGCAGAGAAGGCAAGAAGGGGCCCAGGTACAAGCTCAGTCCCTTAAGGCTTTGGTCCACATGGAATGGAAGCTCCATCCTCCCATCCTCTCATGGAGTCTAGAGACAGCTCACTGTCACTGAATCATGACTTACTGTCATGATTCAAACCTGGAAAGAAAAAGGGAAGTGGAGGAGCTTGTTGTTGCGCTTGCTCAGTCCACTGCAGTCATAAGCTCTTCTGGCTCAGCAGCTAATGAGGGGACTCCTGATCACCTCAGGGGTCAAGGTCTTTAGCCAGGAGTCATGAAAGGCCAGAAGCTGACCCCAAGGCTCCCTAGGGATCTGAGGAAGCCAGCAAGGGCAGCTCTGAGCACACATTATAGCACGCATTCTCAAACATGTTGACTCCAGGACGCCTTCACATTTAAGAATTATTGAAGATCCTCAAAATGTTTATTTATGTGGATTCCATCTGTTGATACGTAACTCCTGAGAAATTAAAATGTCTTAGTATTATTATGAAAATATCTGGACCCCTAGAAATGGTTGTGGAGTGACCTAGGGGTAACCAGACCACCTCAGCTCTATGGAACACCCTCATTGTAGCTGGAAGTAGCCCCAGACATTGACTTAAATGTTTCTTGGTACAGAGAGAAACACTTAAGCAAAATGCAGTTTTAAAAAAGCAAATCTGATCCTGTATGAAAGATTCTGCCCCCAGAGTACCCTGGCTACCCTTGAAGTACTATCTTGGAGGGCATAATTCCTCCCCAGACAAGGCATTTAATTTGAGATTGATACAGATTTTCAAGCTTCTTTTCAGATACAGATGTCCTGGTTGATTTGGAAACTTAACTGGTTACTGTACAACAACCTTTAAAACTAAATAATCTTCCTTTTAGATTTGTTTGGGGATTGACCAATTCATTGGAGGACAATTATTATTCATGACATAATTGATCTGTGTCCTGGATGGCAACTGATGAGGATACAGTACCCTGGTGTTATGAAACTAAAAGTGATATCGAATCCAGTCTCATTTCTGAATTTATCTAGTTTAGTAGCTTGCATAGAATGCTTTTCTTCTGTTTTTATTTTCTATGATTTTGACATGCATTCAAGGGGATCTTTGTTATTAGATCAGCAATGATTTTTGTTTCATGATTTATATTTGACGTTCATGAGACTGTTTTTGGTATTAGTGCTCTGCTTATAAGTTATTTACATTGTAATTTTAGAAAAGATTATAGGCAGGCAGCAGTGCTATTATTTTTTGGCTCTTTTTCCAGTAGGTCAACTCTGTTTTTTAGAAAGATCTTTATTGAATTTTTGTGCCTCTTTTCCCAGCTGACCAATTTTGCTTTTTAAACTGTTATTTTCTTTTTCCATTACTTTTATTTCTTTTTTTCCAATTTTTCTTTATTTGATTTTTAAATTCCTTTTTGAGTTCTTCAGAGCTCCTGAAGAAATTCCCATTTTCTTTGATGTTTTGCATGTGGTTGCTTGGATCTCACCATCCTCTATTGGTTCTATACTTTGCTCTTTGTTCCCATAGAAAGTTTCAAAGGTTAACTGTTTCTTTTGCTGTTTGCTCATTTTCCGAGCCTTCTCCCCCTCCCCCTGTAGAGTGGGAATTCTGAAAGCTGATGATTTTGTATCCTCTGCTGCTGGCTTGCAGGATTTGGCACTGTGAGCTATTTTGCCCTGGGGATAGGTCTTCACCACCAGCCCAGGCTTGAAAGGGCCAAGCACTGTGGACATTTGGCCTCACTGCAGGCTGGTGCCAGGACCTGGAACTTTAAGGGGTGGGTTTGAGGTGCTCTTTTGTTGGTGTAGCCCTTTTCCAGGACCCCAAAGGGAACCTGGCACAGTAGGGTTGGGGGGAGTTGGCCAGCACGTTTGTGTCTAGTTTTGCTTCTTGTTCACCCTTATTCTATGAAAATCAACTTTTTCTGCCTATCTTTCAAGTTGTGTTTAGTGGGAGAGCCCCCTCACTCTGTCTAACTGTTGGTTGTTGACTCTCGTCATTTCGAGGTGCTTTTTAAAGATACTTTAGAAGGATTGTCTGAGAGGTTTCAGCTTTTGCTGTTACTAAGCTGCCATCTTGATTCTGCACCCTGCCTATTATTCTTGTAAATGATAACTCAAGTGTGATAGATTAGTGCTATCACAAAATAGGCAAATTTGTCTGAGAAACAGTGCTCTTCCTCTGGTTAATGACTGTATTAAGAATGGAAATTTATATATTTCAGTATGTCAAGAGTTTGGGTTTGGCAAACAGTCAGCAAACACTGAGAAGGTAGAAATTCTATTATTTAGCAGAGTTTGAAAACAGTAATGTCCCAAAGACAAGAAATATGTAGAAAGTAACCAAAATGTGAAATACGTTGTCTCTATTGTGTTTAAATTATGAATTTGGTGAATCCTAGAAATCTGAACCACACTTCCTTCTGTCACCTAGCCAACAGACTTTCCTATTATGTCTATGAGGCATTTAGAACCTTCCTAAGCCCACAAGGTCACAACCTAATCTAATCCTGTTTCACTTAAGAGCAAGAGAGAACAAATACAAAGAGAACAAGAGACCATATTCACAGGCTACAAATTGTCTGGGTGTAGAGTTTAAGCCCAAGGCCTCTCTCTATGCCCCAATGCTTAAAGCATAGCTTCCTCACTCAAATCATCCAGGAAAAAGAGAATTGAATTATCCACATTGGAGTCTTTATCAGTCTATTATACCTCATCATACCTTTCCAAAAGCAGGCTTTCGAGTTTCTTTCTTTCTTTCTTTCTTTCTTTCTACCTTTCTATCTTTCTTTCTTTCTTTTTCTTTCTTTCTTTCTTTCTTTCTTTCTTTCTTTCTTTCTTTCTTTCTTTCTTTCTTTCTTTCTTTCTTTCTTTCTTTCTTTCTTTCTTTCTTTCTTTCTTTCTTTCTTCCTTCCTTCCTTCCTTCCTTCCTTCCTTCCTTTCTTTCTTTCTTTCTTTCTACCTTTCTATCTTTCTTTCTTTCTTTTTCTTTCTTTCTTTCTTTCTTTCTTTCTTTCTTTCTTTCTTTCTTTCTTTCTTTCTTTCTTTCTTTCTTTCTTTCTTTCTTTCTTTCTTTCTTTCTTTCTTTCTTTCTTTCTTTCTTTCTTTCTTTCTTTCTTTCTTCCTTCCTTCCTTCCTTCCTTCCTTCCTTCCTTCCTTCCTTCCTTCCTTCCTTCCTTCCTTCCTTCCTTCCTTCCTTCCTTCCTTTTCTTTTTTTTAACTCCCTTAAGCAGAACAATTCACACCTTATTTCATTTCTTCCTCATCTTCTATTTGCCTCACTCCTTGACAAGACCAGCCCATTGGTACTAAAGGAGATTCTTCCTTCCTAACCTTGCTTCTGGGTTTGATATAACACATGAACAAAGAAGGGAATTAGAGTTGTCAAATTCCAAAGCTGACTGCCAACTTAAACCTTTTCCTTTAATGACCCAACAACATTGCTGGGTCAGCCTCATCTGCCAGACCCAGAACTTTGGGAAACCAGCCAAGACGGAGAACAGTCTCCATGACAGTTCTTTATTTGTTGGCCACATTGAGGCTGAGTTTGTGCCAATAATGATGATGTTGGACTTGCTTTAATGTAGGTTTTCAGAAAGAGTTAATGTTTGCCATTCTTTGGCTAAAGCAGATTCCAAAGTGGTCACAGAGAATTTAATTTTCAATTCAATCCAATTAACATTTATGAAGTACCTCCATGTGCCAAGTACTCTGCTAAGTGCTAGAGATACAAATAAGAAAAAGAAAGGCAGTTCCTGCACTCAATCAGTTTCCAATCTAATGGGGGAAGATAATAGTGACAAAGGAAGCTGGAAAGTAGAAGTGAGTTCCAGGAGGTACCTGGGGAGAGGAGAAGATCATGGTTTATGCAGTCTAAACCAAGCAGAGTTACTGATAGAAAGAGGCCCCCTAAAGGTCTTTAGTTATGATTTCATGTATACCACTTTAAAAGAGTGTTCCCATGGAATCTGAAGCAAAAGGATGGACCCAGTGACTGTGCTGGGATCCTTTCCTCTGTCCAAAAGAAGATGTGACATTTCAGAGGGAAAAGACTGTCTTTTGGCCATGTCTCCAGCTCCTCCAGGACAAAAAAAGATAATCCATTAATTCCTTATGAGTGCTCTTCTGGAAAGAACTTGGAAAAGCTTCACTAAGGATGTGAAAGCTATTGTTACTTGTGCCTTGGAGCAGGCAGTGGCACTTACTCTCATGTCCCTTCACCTTAGTTGATACAACTTAATTGTCCGGTGGGCTCTATCACATACTCCTGTGGGCTTGCCCCAGCTGGAATTCCCAGTAGACTGCTACTAGAATCATTCACTGATCCCACAAAGATACTGCTGTATCCTGTCTTCTATGGTGTATTCTAAGGATACATCTTGAATCTTTGAAGATGGTATTGCATGGAACCCATGCTGGTATATATAGAGAATGTCTGTGATGATTGGAATATAAATATTTACAATTTACAATCTCATTATTCTTTACAACAATATCTCTCACTGCATTTTGTAAAGGATTAGACATAGCCATGGTTCCTGGGACTGGGGATTTGAGTGGGATAGGAGCATTTTGCATTCTAATTTCAGAATACAAAAGTGGAAAAGAAGGCGGATATTTGTACATGCAATTCTTTAACAATCTGTTGTTTCCTAAGGGAATAGCTGTCTGACACAACTTGGAGCCCTGGCTGGGATGGGAGGATCCTTACTTCCCAGGTGAAGTCAGCAAGATTGAATAGAATACCTTGGCTTAGTGAGAAGAGGCAAGATGGAGAAGTGTGAGGAAGAAGAGAGTAGAGCAATACAACGCCTCCACAAAGATCTAGAAAATGCACCGGGTTGAATTCAGATTAGGGAATTTAAGGGGGGAAATCAATATTTTTTGTTTCCAGGGAAGTCTATTTCCAGCCCAAGTCATTATAGGGAAACAGACAGTTCTGCAGACACTGGGGATGGCATCTGGCCAGGGATGTGTTTTGGAGCATTCTGCCACACAGGAACGTAAAGAGGGCAAGAAGAGGTCCCAGATCCATACTGGAGGACCCTGACATTATGCAGGATGCAAAACCAGGTGTCACCTAGCAGCTCTGTCATGCTTTTTTTTAACCCATTACTTTCCATCTTAGAAACAATACTGGATATTGGTTCTAAGGCAGAAGAGGGGTAAGGGCTAGGCAATGGGGGTGAAGTGACTTGCCCAGGGTCACACATCTGGAAAGATTTGAACCCAGGACCTCCAGCCTCTAGCCCTGGATTTCAATCCACTGAGCCACCAAGCTGCTCTCTCTGTCATGTTTTTTCACAGGTGATGAAAATGAGGTCCAGAAAGGGGTCGGGATTTATCCAAAGTAGGTAAATCCTGAGACTGGAACCCAGGTCCCCTTATATACATATACTCACACATTCATTTAGGAAACACAAATACACACTTGAACTCACAGATCCTCCCCCTTTGACTGGCTAAACGCCAAGACCTGTTATTGGGAGTGGAGTGGGAAAAAGTAGAAATAAAGCTCCTGTTTTGGGTTTTCCAATTGGAGGTTCTTGTGTTAACTCTATTGCCCAGGAGAGGAGAGAAGTGAACCCCTTAAACTGGCAGGGAAGGAAACTGAAGCATTTGGATCTGGCTGGGATGGGGTGAGCATAGCGCTCCCTCTTGTGGGCACAAAGAAGAGGAGCTGTTCCCATGGCTCCTGGATTCATTGCAAATAGTCATTGATAGTAAGAGCTAATATTTAAGCTGGGTTGGAGTTTCCAAAGAGCTTTAAGTATTTGACCTCATTTGGTCATAGAGTCAGAGCATAGTTATATTTTCTTCTGTTGTTACCAGTGGCAAACTGGTGAAGCTATGTGTCCATGACTACATGACCCTCAAGAGGTAAAGGCAAGAAAGTCTTGTAGAGTGAACCCCAGGTGACTGGTACGTGGCTTCCAAGAATTATCTTGTTGACTGATAAGGTGGGTTTTAACTTTTTTTTCCCCAGTAGTCATCACATTCTTTTTTATTTTTGTTTTTTTAATTTTATTTAATTGATTAATTTATTTTTCCAGGATTACAAAAATCATGTTCTTTCCCTCCCCTCTCCCCAACCCCCTCCCATAGCCAACGTGCAAGTCCACTGGGTTTTACATGTGTCATTGGTCAAGACTTATTTCCATATTATTTATATTTGCACTAGGGTGATCGTTTAAGGTTTATAATCTCAATCATATCCCCATTGACCCATGTGATCAAGCAGTTGTTTTTCTTCTGTGTTTCTGCTCCCACAGTTCTTTCTTGGGATGTGGATAGCTTCTTTCTCATAAGTCCCTCAGAATTGTCCTGGATCATTCCATTGCTGCTAGTAGAGAAGTCCATTTCATTCAATTGTACCACAGTGCATCAGTCTTTGTGTATAATGTTCTCCTGGTTCTGCTCCTTTCACTCTGCATCAATTCCTGGAGGTTGTTCTAGTTCACATGGAATCCCTCCAGTTCATTATTCCTTTGAGCACAACAGTATTCCATCACCAACATATACCACAATTTGTTCAGTCATTCCCTAGTCAAGGGACACCCCCTCATTTTCCAATTTTTTCCCACCACAAAGAGCGCAGCTATGAATATTCTTGTACAAGTCTTTTTCCTTATTATCTCTTTGGGGTACAAACCCAGCAGTGCTATAGCTGGATCAAAGGGCAGACAGTCTTTTAGCATCCTTTGGGCATAGTTTCAAATTGCCCTCCGGAATGGTTGGATCAATTCACAACTCCACCATCAATGCATTAATGTCCCAATTTTGCCACATCCCCTCCAACATTCATTACTTTCCTTTGCTGTCATGTTAGCCAATCTGCTAAGTGTGAAGTGGTACCTCAAAGTTGTCTTGATTTGCATTTCTCTGATTATAAGAGATTTAGAACATTTTTTCATGTGTTTATTGATAGTTTTTGTTTATCTGAAAATTGCCTATTTGTGTCCTTTGCCCATTTATCAATTGGGGAATGACTTGATTTTTTGTACAATTGATTTAGCTCTTTATAAATTTGAGTAATTAGACCTTTGTCAGAGTTTTTTGTTATGAAGATTTCCCCCCAATTTGTTGCTTCCCTTCTAATTTTAGTTGCATTGGTTTTGTTTGTACAAAACATTTTTAATTTAATGTAATCAAAAGTATTTATTGTATACTTTGTGATTTTTTCTAACTCTTGCTTGGTTGGGTTTTAACTTTAGATCACAATATGAATTCAGGGTCTTCAGATTCCAAATCTGGGACCCTTCCTATTAGACTATACTGAATCCTTGATGACTGGGCATGTAGCCAACAAACTCTTTTTAGGAAAATCAAAGCCATAAGGAATATTCAAGATCTAGGCAGGCCATACAGGTACATGGATAAAGGGTAGCTTTGAAAGGGATGAGATGAATAACATTGGAGAATAGAAAAGAATATCTATATGATCTTGGTCAAGTTGTTGTTGAGTCATTTCAGTCCTGTCTGACTCTTCCTGATTCCATTTGGGATTTTGTTGGTTGAGAAGCTGAAACAAACGGGGTGAAGTGACTTGCCTAGGGTCACACATCTAGTGAGTGTCTGTGGCCAGATTTGAGCTCAAGTCTTCTTAACTCCAGGATCAGCACACTGTGTACTATGGTACAACCTAACTACTTGACTCTAACTATAAAATGAAGAGGTTAGTTTAGATGATAACAAAGGTGCCTTCTAGCTATAAACCTAAGATCTTTCTGGTGAAAGATAGAGGAATAATTTTCCCAACAATCCCTAATCGTGGCACTGAGGAGGGAACTTTGGGAGCCTTATACATATCATCTTGTCCAATACCCTCATTTTATAGATGAGGAAACCGAGGACCTGGGAGTAAAGTGTTTTGCCCAAGGTCACACGGGCAGTAAACATCAGTGGGAAGATTTGAACCTAGGTCCTCAGCCTACAGAGCTAAGGCTTTCCCCTATAGTTTCAGGAACACCTTCTAGATTCCTGTATTTGTTATCAAATACTTGAATTCCTCCTAAATAACAACAGTAAAATGTCCCAGGTCTTCCAGAATACCCCAACAGGTTGCAGACAACTAACTCTTATAAATTTACCTTAAAACTAGGAATGAGAAATACTAGCTTCCTGGGTTCAAATCATGCCTCTGATTCTGAGGCTCAGTTTCCTTATGTCTAAACTAGGATCAACAATATTTATTTCAAGAAACATCCATCACTTTGGGAATGGCTGACCAAATTGTGGTCTATGATAGTGATGGAATATTACTGGGCTATAAGGCATGATGAACAGGATGATTTCAGAAAGAGCTGGGAAGAGCTCCATGAACTGATGCAGAGTGAAATAAGCAGAACCAGGAGAAAGTGGCACACAGTAACTGAAATATCATGGAATGATCAGCTGTGAAAGTCTTGGCTACTCACAGCAACACAGAGATCCAGGACAATTCTGAGGGACTTAGGAAAAAGAACGCTGTCCACCTCCAGAGAAAGAACTGTTGGAGTAAGACTGCAGACAAATGTATATGATTTTTCAATTGTTTATTTGGGGTTTTGGCTTTATAAGATTATTCATTTATAAAAATGCATAATATAGAAATATGTTTTGTATGATAAGACATATATAAACCAGATCGAGTCATCTGCCTGCCCTGGGAGGGGGAAGGAAAGGGAGAGGAGGGAGATAAGTTCCATCATGTAACTTGGGAAAGCTTGTGTGGAAATTTGTTGTTACATGTAATTTATATATACATACATACATATATAAATGTGTCCTTCCATAATAATTGAAATCTTAAAGATGAACTATTCTTGAGTCTAGTTTTGTTGCTTGAAGGGATCACTTCCATCATCCTTGGAATTTATTCCTATGGAAACCTGATATCAGAGGCTGTTCTATATATTTTGTTCTATTAATTAAACATGTTTTCTGATTTAAAAAATTACCAAACACCCATTTCACTTACCTCCCCGAGATACTGGGAGATTCTAGTGAGGTCACTGATTTTGGTTTGTGCAGCAGTGGGGCTGGGGTTCGTGGTCCTGCTGTCTCCCTCTCCCCTCCAGGAAACCCTCTACTCCAGGCTCAGTCAGGCACCAAATGCTCCAACAAAGCCAGTCCTGGGTCCCAGGGGTGCTGGGGCATTTCACCACTCCCTTCTCACTAAGGCCCCTCCTTTTACTAGACAGTGAGATTGCACAGTGGGTGGAACATACTACTTGGGGTCAGAAAGATTAGAGTTTGACACTTGGTGAGCAGGCTAGCTATTATTATTTATTATCATTCTTACTATGACTTTGCACACTCCCACCTCCCACCCACAGTCAGCTTTCATCATTCATTTACTTTAAAAGGAGAATATAATCAGGTTTCTTATCTCAGAAGGAATGATTAGCCCCTACAGGAATGGCAGAACATGTGGAATTCTTCCCACAAGGATAAGAGAACTAGAGTTAACTGAAAAGTCGCCCATTACCCTTAGGTAAGAAACTAAACTACATTGGATAAAAACTTTCCCATGATTCCTTCACTCCCATCCAACTGGGATCTGGACAAAAATGGAGAGTGCTGAGAAGCAGAGACTATTAGCTTCAGGAGTGGCTGTACCCAGGAATGCTAACTGCTATGCACACACACACACACACACACACACACACACACACACACACACACACACACACTCCTTTTTCTCTCTGGATAACTCTTCCCCTCTGGTAGTTCCTCACTCTTTTCATTCTGCTTTTATTCTGGCTCCCATCTCTATACCTTAAAAGCTCAGAGGTTGCCTCCAGAGGTCTCCTTGGAGTCCCCTGGCTTTGAGATTTGAGGGACTAAAAATTGGGACCCACCATATTTTGTGACCTTGGGTAAGTCCCTTCCTTTCCTCTGGGTTTCAGCATGCCCTTACAGGCAACAAGGGACCAACAGAAAGTGTCCTAGTTGGACTCAGAGGGTCTGAGATTAAATCCCAGCTCTGCCACTTGCTCACTGTGAGATTTCCTGAGAATCACTTAACCTTTATGAGCCTCAGTTTCCCAATGTCTAAAATAATAGTAACTTGTGGCCTTGGGTGGTGGAAAGGCAAAAATGAAATAATGTGTATAAAAGAGGGCACCCCAGTAAGACTTCAGCTAAAGCTGAAGAATAAAAACCAAGAAACTGAATCAAATGAGCTAACTCCTGGAAAGCCCCTTTGCCAACCTAAAAGGCTGCTGATAAATGCTACTTGGCACCCTCACCAGGTAAAGGAGAAGGTCTTTAGATGAAAAATAGACATTTCCTACCCTAACAATGGGCCATGAGGTGGCACAGTGAGAAGAGCACCAGGCCTAAAGTCAGGAAGGCTCATCTTCCTGAGTTCAAATCTGGTCTCAGACACTTACTAGCTGTGTGACCCTGGGCAAGTCACTTAAACCTATTTGCCTCAGTTTCCTTATCTATAAAATGAGCTGGGGAAGGAAATGGCAAACCAGTCCAGTATCTTTGCCAAGAAAAATATGCCAATTTTCCAAACGAGATCATGACAAATATGAAACAACATTAATAACAGGCCAGTAAGACAGCAATATCCTCAGCTACTCATCTACAGAAGATTCTTGAAGGAATGTGAGAAGGGAAATGATTGAAAGCACCCTAAGGCAGCATAGAGTGGCCTGCTTATCTTAAGCTAAGGTTGCCCCAGCTAAGAGTAACAATTATAATGATATGATCATATAGCAACTATAACATTGATATAGGACCTACTATGTGCCAATGGGTGCATGGAGTGTTCAAGGAGGACCAGCACTTCTGGTACGAGGGCTTGTTGAGCTCCCCACCTTTGGTATCCCCATCACCCGCCTCTCACCTGTGCCTCCAAGAAGCTGCAGCATGCACAAGTGGTCATACCTTGGTAAAACAATTTTGGCAGACTGGCTAAACCAGGTGGAAGGTAACTGACAGGTGTCACAGCCTTTGTTGAGTTAGGGGTCGTCTACCTCTGGCATGTGAGGACTTACCCAAATGGGTAGCTGAGAACAATTTGTTCCAGTGGCCATGAAGGCAGTGGGAACAGGCATTGTGGAGTCCTTTGAGCTTGGTTAGACACTGAAGACACTGAGGTCAACCACTGCACCCTGGCCCATTGCCAGTCATCTTGATTTTTCTTCTTAATGATGTGGGCAAGGCTAATTGGGTCTCATCCAAGGAATTGATGGATGGCTCAAATAGACTCCCTTGTGAGAAAACCAGCTTTATTATAAGAGAAGATAGTAACAGTGTGGCTATAGAGTTAGCCAGGACAGTAGCTAAGGTAAGCAAAGGTGGGTAGGGCTTTCAGGAATGCTTTTTATCTATATTAGTTACTAAGGAAAGGGTTGGTTGTTTGGGCAGTTGTCGCCCAGTGTCTCCAGGGAACTGATGTCACTTTACCCACGGTCCACTTTGGTCTGCATGGCTTTACCCATGATTTACACTGTTTGGCCCAGGGGAGCAAACCTCAATATAAATAGGAAGTTAATAATATGTTAAATTCCCTGGAGAAACTTTTGGTCAAGTTTTTCTCTTTTCTGCATAGACTCTAAGAAAAGCAGTGAACATGAAAATTGAGCATTGTTTGAACCTAGTCCTATATGATTGGGAATGTAAAAATTAAAATTAATCTCAAATAATAAAATATTATATTTTTAGGAGATTTATTAATGATCATTAGGAATCAAGGAATAAAAAGGATACAAAATAAAGACCATGTGCCCATGGCTGATCAGCCAGTTCAAATGCCCACCTTACCACCACCAAGTTCGGGACAGGAAGTAAAGAGGCAGGACCCTCCACATCCCTGCCTAATATCCCCTGTCTACAGGAAGTACATAATGACAGGAAGTTGGTGGGCTCCTGGGAAATGTAGTTCTTTTTTAAAGGGTAACAGATTTTCAATTATATAGGAAATTGAACTAATATGAGTAGTGGAAGAATTTAAAAATTAGGTTTAATGCTAAATATGAGAATTCTATAGTTATATCGTGGTCTCCAATCTAAAGATATTATAACTTAAGTCAAAATGACTTTAGTAGCTTTATTTACAAAGATGTGGAAAGAGTGAAAGTGGGAAAATATAAGACAAAGGTAGAGAATTATCTAGCCTATCACCCCAAACACTGCTCTGGTGTGGGGCGTGGCCCCAATAGGCCTTCATGATGTTCCTTGTCCCCACATGGATTTTCCAGTAATCCTTAGCCAGAGGTCTGGTGGTGTCTTCAGCAAAGGTTCTACCAATGCAGCCTCCTCCAGGAAAGGGAGGCCTCTTTGGAACCAATCTCTCCAGAAGCCTGGAAAGGAAGGCCAGCTACTCACCAGCAAGTCAACATAGGATCCAGGGAAAGAGTCTCCTCCTTCAGTTCAGCTCATCAATACAGAGTCTCTGCAGCTGTCCTCCAAAGAAGCAGTACCATGGAGAAGGATATTAAATTTATGGTTGTACTTGAATAAATTAATTGGTGGTCACCAGGGATTTAATTTCTAAATCCCAAAATGAATTACTCAAGCAAATGGAATTATGGTAGTTTGTTTTTACAATAGAGGGAAGATATTAAGGAAGAGAGAAAAGGGGAGAGAGAGAGCTCTGTCTTCCTCAGAGCCAGGTAGAAATTCTAAGCCCCAGCCAGGGGAAAGGAGTCTTAAAACTATGGGCCTTTTTCTGAGGTTCACACCTCCACAAAGGGCAAGGAAAATGTCAGTCTTTTCACTCACCACAGTGACCATCTAAAAAGAAAGCAGTCTGAGGTCTCCTGCACGAGCTCCTCCAGGACTCCAGTTCCACAGCCAAGAATCTTCACTCCAAGTCTGAGTGTCTGTCTTCCAGTCTCTCCTCCAAGTGACTCTCCTTCATTCCAAGGTTAAGTGACTGAATCTCTTCCTGTCCAACTCGGAGTGACTGAATGATCTTGATCTCTCTTGTGTGCCTCTGTTTTCTCTATTTAAAGATCTTTTTCTCTTGTGTCACCTCCCCTAAATTTTACATCTACCAATCACAGCAGGCACTCCTCTCCAGGACTGCCCACTCAATGTATGAAATGGGTGTTCACACCTTTTGTAGTTAGTTATACCTTTTGTAGTTAATTAACACCTTTTTGTAATTAAAATGGGTAGATGTACTTCAAATGCTGGGTTAACACTTTGGGAACTAAAATCTAAAAATAGACCGGGGATTACAATTTTATCTTCACTATCAAGGAAGAGCAAAGTACCTTCATTGTTATAATCAGGAGATAGCTAGATCCAATCTTCACAAGGACCAAGTCCAAGATCCAGGCTGAAGCTCCAAGCTGAAGATCCAACATGAAGATTGAAGTCCCTTGGACAGGAAGTTCAGGACTTTTTATAGTCCTTTTCCCACATCACTTCCTGTCCCTTCCTCCATGTTGTGGGAACCAATCACAGTCTTTCAATTTGACTAGCACTGCCCAAGGAGTGGTAAGTGGCTTCTGGAGTTGTCATCCATTCTGGCAAGTGACTTGTGAACTCTCCTACTTAGTGACTGGTAAAGCTACTTTAAGTTCTTGATAGATTGATTTAAAAGTTGCTGATTGATAGACAAAGAAATTTTGATTCATTCCACAGAAGTTTTCTCATAATTATGAATCTTAGCATCCCATATGTCTTATTTGAAAGGTGGCCCCATTCTAATCAACTGGTCATTGTTCTTTTGATTGTTTACAGCTACTTGGCAGAGTTTGTGGGGCATTTCAGTCCACATTACCATTGGACTTTGATGACTCTGGAAGAGAGAATGAGGCTGATGACTTTGTTAACTCTGTCTCACTGAAATACAATTCAATCTCAAATCAAGATGTGGTAGAGGCATGGAGAGAGAGAGGACTTGTAAGCCAAGATGCAAGAACCAAGGCTGGGGACCTAGCTGTCAATCAAGAGGAAGATTCCAAAAGGAATGTTCCCAGGAGTGGCAGTTGGGGGTTTCTGGTCACAGAGAGAAGAAGAAGCAAAAACTGGGCTTGGACTTCATCTTTGTCTTTCTGGCTTTGAACGGTTGAGGCTGGCTGAAAGGCCCTTGTGGAGCTGACTTGGTTTTGAGGTTCTCTGATCAAGAGGGAAACTTTTCTCTCTCTGAGATTTTGACTGACCAAGAATTGGAGGAAAGCCAGGCTGAAGGAGAGATTTTGAACTTTGTTTCTCTTTGGGGTTAAGCTGAGAAACCTGGCTGATTTTGTGAAGAAGAAGAAAGAAGATTTAAAAGCTGTTGTCCTCCATTTCTCTAACTGTATAAGAGTCACAATTTGTGACTGGACTACTTTCTCAAACCCTCAATTTTCCCTCATTTTAGATTAGGGACATCCTCATTCCTCTAACCTCAGATTCCCATCCTGTTATCCCAGTAAACCTCTTGACTTGAAAAAGGAAAGGAAAAGAATATCTTTATAGTTTACTTAAAGGGGGAGGGAAGAAGCTAAAGACTTCAAGAAGAATTGGGAGGTGAGGGAGACAAGAGAGGAGAGGGTTTGAGAAGAGAGGGAGTGAAGGGGGGGAGATTAGAAAGATATACTGATAAATCAGCCATCAGAAGGGATCAGTAGGCAAACCCCAGAGCATTCCCCAGAGCAGTTCCCCTGTGTACAGGCATCTCTGTGTAGCAGCATCACTGTACCAGCATCCCTCAACATTTCTCATTCCTACCTTCATTACAAATAAGCAGCATCAGGTTCCTGTAGCAGCTCTCTCTAGTCACAAGCCAGAGGACAGCAGTCGTTGCAAAAAGAAACAGTTTCCCCTCAGTTTACCTTCTCTATTTCACTCCCTGAGATGGCAATGGTCCTTTAAAAAAAAAGAACACCAACACCTCCATGCAAAGCAGTGTGCTAAGGGCTTTACAGAGATTATTTCTTTAATCTCACCTCAGCCTTGAGAAGTAGGTACTATTATTATCCCCTCTTTATACTTGAGGAAACTGAGACAAACAGTAGTTCAGTGAAAGTCTGAAAGAATTCTGTAGAACCCTCTCTGAAATAAGCTCAGGGCTACCCAGGCCAGTCAGCAGTTGAAGGTGGGAAAAGGCTATAGCTACCCATACGTGGCTCTGCAGATTGAGAGTCAGATCTGAAAACAGGGGGTCCTAGGTTCAAATCTGACCTCAGAATTTCCTAGCTGTGTGACCCTGGGGAAATCATTTAACCCCCATTGCCTATCCTTTACCTCTCTTCTACTTGGAACCAATGCTTAGTATTAATTCTAAGACAGAAGGGAAAGTTTCTTTTTAATAAAAATCAGTTTACCGAGTCTAGAAAAAAGACTAGAAGACTTGAAGCTCTTGACAGGATGAGTGGAAAACATATGGACCTAGAGAATGGGAGGATGCAAGAAATTTGGTGAGAAGAATAAAGTCTAGTGGGTGACAATGAGGTTGGACAAATTGAAGTATGTGATGCTCATGTTGAAGGAGAAGACACAGGGGGAGCACTTTCCAAACTTAGGTGCTATCTAAATGCTAGCTATTATTTTTATAATTGTAATCAATGACATCAAATCAGATACTATTTGTAAAACATTAAGCATAATGCCTGGCACATAGTAGGAGTTTAATAAACACTTGTTCTTTTCTCCTTCCTATTGTTGTTATTATAATTATTCTATCAGCTGAGATTCTATTTATAAAACATTTAGCATCATGCCTGGCATACAGTAGGAGCTTAATAAATATGTGCTCCCTTCCTTATGTTGTTGTTATCTCTCCTCATCTCTCCTCCACAATATTGGTATCCTTGACTCCTCAACCCGACCCCATTACCCTCCCATCCAACCAGTTTCCCACTTTTACTGATTCCAGCTCTCTGCCATCTCTTGTCCCCTTTTCTTGGTTCACACAGGTAGCACCCTCATTCAGACTCTTTCTAGGCTTCAGCTGGCACCTTACCATAGCACTCCTGCCCCTCTGGTAGCCGTCATGCATTCAGCTGCCAAAGGGATTTTCTAAAAATATGGGTCTGATCACATCATTCCCCATCTCAAGAAGCTTAGAGACTCGAACTCCCTTCCAGGTCGATAGAAATGGTGCTGTTGCTCATTTGGGGCTCAGCTCAGTCCAGTTCACGATGGCTACCTGAATGGAGGCTGACCACAGAGCTCCCATATACCTATTCTAGAAAAAACCTTAAAATCACACCAGATCAACTAGTGATCAAAAAGTCAATGAGTGTAATGGAGGGTGCTTTGGGGATGGGACCAGAATCCGAAGCTGTAACTGATTGGGAAGGCAGTGCCACTAGGCTGACTGGACTGACAGGCTAACAGACCCGGTCCAGGCAGAGCCGGTCCCAAGGTAACAAACACAGACCACTATATAACAGGGATGGATGTTGGATTTATTCTGACAAGGAAGGGTGAAAAGGGAGTTTGGATGATCCTAAGCTAATAACAACTACCTAAACCTCCCCCAGATCTAAGTGGCTTGTCATAGAGAGTCTTCACGGATTTTGAGCTAACCTAATCTGTCTAAAGACCCCAGTCCCTAATATAGATAAACCTACACTAGCCCCCCCCCCCCACCCCTTGATGGTAAAAGAGGTAGTGAGTTTTGGCAGTTTGGCAGGACAGGGCCCAGGAGAGGTTCTGGATCCAGAAGGACCCCAGACCTAATCTTATAGACAGATGGTTCAGGATCACACCAGGAAGCTCAGTTGATGACCACAAGCCAGCAGGTAAGCAGGAAAATGGGAAAGAAGGTAGAAACAGCCACCAAGGGAAAGCAGCCAGTCCCTCCAGGTCAAACCAGAGAAAAGACCCAGCTCCAACCTCAGTTAACTATCTCACCTCCCCCCCCCCACACATTCTAGAATCTTTTCCCTGCATCTGCATCTCCCTGAAGACTGATCTCATATGCTCAAATCCTCTCTTCCTTATAACATGAGAAACTACAAGCAACTTCCTTTTATTTTAACCCTTACTTTCTGTCTTAGAACTGATATTAAGTATTGGTTCCAAAGCAGCAGAGCAGTTAGGGCTAGGCAGTTTGGGTTAAGTGACTTCCTAACCATGTGATGAAGTATATAAGATCAAATTTGAACCCAGGACCTCCTGTTTCCAGGCCTGATTCTTTATTTACTCAGCCACCTAAGTGCCCCCCAGTAAGTGACTTAAAAAAACTCTTACCATCTGTCTTAAAATTAATACTGTATATTGGCTCCAAGGCAGAAGAGTGGTAAGGATTAGGTGATGGGGGTTAAGTGACTTGCCCAGGGTCACCCAGCTAGGAAGTGTCTGAGGTCAGATTTGAATCCAGGACCTCCCATCTCTAGACCTGGTTCTCCAGCACTGAGCCACCTAGCTGCTCCCAACAAGTGACTTCTTCAACTCTATAACTACATTAAGAATGTCAGCTAGAAGTGCAAAGGCAAAGGAAAGAGAGTCACCAGAAAAACCAGCACCAATACAGGAGAACAACACTCCCCTCCCCCCCCCCCCAAAGCCTAATCATGGACAGAGGTATCAGGAGTCTGAAAAACTGTGTCTCGAGGTAACAAGAACAGAATTCCCCAAGAAAACTCCACTGGGCACAGAAACCCATACTGGGGACCTTAGAGAGGGACTAGCAACAGCAGTGATCAGTACTAATGTAGCAGTGCTAAGACCAGGGCACCCCAGGCTTAGATACATTGAGATCCTAAGAAGGTCCCTTAAAGTCCAGGGCTTTGCATTTCTAATTTCCCTAAAGTATAGACCACAGGAGGTTAAATCCAACATAGAAATCTGGTGACCCAGCTGAGATGACACACAGCTGACCACCTCACCAAAAAGCCCTTTGGGGGACAAAAATTGGACCTGGTACATACAAAGTCCCAATTTAAGGACTAGGACTGGAAAGATGATAAAACAGAAGACTATATCAGTCACCATGAAAGTGAAACTTGAATGGAATCTAGCACTTCTAAGCATTTTTAGGCAATTTTTTTCTCATTGTACTTTTCTTTATTAGATGAGCTCTCCCAAAGTCAGTGATCCTTTTTAAGTTTGTGAAAACATGTTTAAGGATTATTTAGTTGATCAACTTCCTCAAAGAATAGAAACCAACATAGTGCTTTCAAGTATCCTTACCCAATTCCTCTACAAAATTCTAAATCAGAGACCACAATAAAGAGACCTTTTATCTCCTTTTTCACACTACTCCTATCATCTTTCCAACCCCAGAGAGACCCATGCCACAGCATTTAAATGATCAAAGACATCCTGATGTTCTTTGATTGTGCCAATGGAAGAAATTGGTTATATCAGTACAAAGACCAGATCAGAGTAAGAATATATACAACCATATGAAGCAAGAGAAACCTACAAAGGTAAACTATTTTGTATACTTAGAAGGGGCTATATGATGATGTAGTGCTAACATTCTAAGGGAGAGTCTTATTTCCATTTTATAGATAAGGACACTGAGACTCAGAAAAGGGAAGGTGCTGATATTTCCAGAATTTCTAGGAGTTGGGCACTTTGGAAGGAGAGCCTAGGAGACAGAAATGATGTGCAAAGAATGTTGTCAAGAAATGGGGAACTCCTAATAGTTCATTTTCACTTGGAACATAGATTGATTATACAAGGGGAAATAATGTGAGATTAGTCTGGAAATATAGGCAAGAGAAAGAATGTGCTAGACTCTCACTCAAAAGTGTTTTAGTTCACTGGTGGCAGGGTTTAAAGAACAGTAAACCTGGAGTCAAGAAGATTTGAGTTCATATCCAACCTCAGACTCTTACTAGCTGGATGATCCTGAAAAATCATTTAACCTTTCTTTGCCTCAGTTCTCTCTGTTGTTGCTATTTTGTCCTTTATTTTTAAGAGGACCAATGGCATAATGGGTACTGTCTTGAGTGGAGAGTGAATTGGATTTAAGTGAGGCAGAATTGCAAGTCATCTGCTTTACTCTCTCTTCCAGAGTCATCCAAGTCTAGTGGTAAAACAACTAGCCAGTCATTCAACTGGGCATACCCTTTGATCTAGCAATACCTCTACTAGGTCTGTAATCCAAAGGGATCAAAGAAAGATAAATGAGTCCTACTTGTAGTATTTTAAACAGTTCTTTTTGTGGTAGTAAAGATTTGGAAACTGAGGGAATATCCATTTATTGGGGAATGGCTGGACAAGTTGTGGCATATGATGGTGATGGAATACTATTGTGCCATAAGAAATGATAAACAGGATTATTTCAGAAAAACTTGGAAAGACCTGCATGAACTGAAGTAGAGTGAAGTGAGCAGAATAGGAGAATATTGTGCATAGTAACCCCAACATTGTATGATGATCAGCTGTGAATGACTTAACTATTATCAGCAATGCAATGCCCCAAGATGACACCAAGGAACTCATGATAAAAAATGCCATATACTGCCATAGAAAGAACTAATGGAGTCTGAATGCAGATAGAAAACATGTAATTTCCACTTTATTTCCTTCATGAGTATTTTCTTGTGTCTTCTTTCAAAACATGATATATGGACGTTTTTCTAAAAAGAGGATTGGCTAGCCACTAGTTCTCTCTGCTGTATAGTAGAAATAATAAGAATAGCATTTACATTACAGGATTGTTGTAGGATCAAATGAGATAATATTTCTCTTTTAAAAATCATAATTTGAGGCAGCTAGGTGGCTCAGTGGATTGAGAACTAGGCCTAGATATGGGAAGTCCTAGGTTCAGATCTGACCTCAGACACTTCCCAGCTGTGTGACCCTGGGCAAGTCACCTAACTCCCATTGCCTAGCCCTTACTACTCTTCTGTCTTGGAATCAATACACAGTATTAATTCTAAGGAGGAAGGTAAGGGTTTAAAAAAAAACCATACTGCCTGGAATATAGTAGGTGCTACATAAATGTTTATTCTCTTTTCCTTCCTCTTCCACTAGACACTCAAGCAACTGGATGCCACTGTGTGATGGCCATAAGAGCATTGTCTCCCTTGTCCTAATTAAAGACATATTCTTTTGTAACTACTTTGGTGGTTCTGTGTGTGTGTGTTTTTTCAGGTTGACAACAGCTAAGAAGTTTCTGAGGCCAGATTCGAACCCAGGATCTCCTGACTCCAGTGTTGGCATGGTATGCCACCCAGCTGCCCCAGTGTTGTCCATTCTTACAACAAAAGCCAAAGTGGAATGGAAATGGTCGCCGACCACAAAACCAGAAGCACACGTTATCTCTGTTGTAGTGTGTTTTTCTTTCTTTTGATAACATTTCCCTATTCCACTTTAATCTGGTTCAGGCTGCCTTGCCCGGTGATTCTGATAACTCTGGGCAGGGGAAAGAACCCTGGACAGTTCTCAGTGGGCCAATCACACCTGGTCAGTAGCAGGTCATACCTCGTGACAGAGGAGGCGCCAGAGAGACCCAACAGAACCTAACTGGCGCCTCCTGGGCCCAGAACACTGAGCGAGGATGTCCTCCAGCCCCTTTTCTTTCTCCTCCAGGAGGGAAAAGAGCCGCCCTTTGGGGTGAGCCAACAGTCCCCTCGCCGGGACAGAAAGAGGCACAGACCCAGGAGATCTCGGAGCTGGGTGGATGCTCAAAGGCTTCCGCCCCAACGCCAAAGATGCTCCCCTGCAATGGCCACCACAAGGTCTCGGTCTGGCTAGCCTTTGTTTGGAGCTGTCCAGTGAGGGAGAGCTCCTCCCTCCCGAGGCTGCCGGGGCTCCTGGCAGGAGGTTTCGCCTTGCCAGCACCATTTCTAAGGCTCAGGTGGACCCCAAGGCAGGCAGCCGGAGAGTGAGAGGCGCGGGGAGGTGGGAGGACCTGTGGATATTCGCTCAGGTGAATCTGGACGAAGTGCCGAGGCTGGGCCGGCTTCTTCCAGCTGGAATGCTGGAGGAATACAAATACAAAAGACCTCACTCAGCCCCCCAGCCAAGAAACAAAAACCCAAGCGAAGGGGGGCGGGAGGGGGGGGGCGAAGCCATCATCTGCATAAGCCTCTCCTCATTGGTGGAGAAGGATGACTGGCTGCTGGGTACCCCTGCCGGCGCTTAGGGCTGCTGGTGCCGGGCCTCCGCTTTGCATCCTGTGGCGGAGACTAGCCGAAGGCGTGGGGCCCTTTGTATGGCCCTGGCTCCCTCGGACGTGCTGGGAATGATCTCTGCGGCCGCGGAGCTGCGATGAGTTCGGAAGCGTCGCCTCCCAAGCCCGGGCTCCATCCCCGGCGGTGAAGGCAGCTTTCTTTACCTGCCTGTCGGGCCTCGCAGCCCCTCTGTATGGTCTCCTTGGAGATGACATTTGAGCCGAAGAGGCGAAGCCGGCATGTAAATATCTGGGCGGAGTTCTGTCCTCCGCCTCCAGCCTTGCAAGCTGCAGGGGCTCCCATCCCTCCATCCGCCCCCGGGCTCCCTCCCTGAGCTGCTGGGAACCCCGCCTGGAAGAAGGGTGCTCAGACACCTGCTGGGAAACCTGAATGTGCCCAGGAGCAGCGGCTTGGGCGGAGAGCGGGCGTCGGGGTGAAGTGAGAGGCAGCCACCTTTGCTGACCACAGACAGCTTCCCGGGCTTGGAAGACAGCAGCAGCAGCCGAGAACGAAGGTGAGGACTGGCGGCCGGAAATACCTAGCTGATGGAGGACCCCAGGAGCCCCAGCACTGACGGTGAGTCCCCTTTTTGTTATCTCCCATCCTGGGTTGGCCTCAGTTTCCTCAAGTGTAAAAAGAGAATAGCGCCCGCCTGTCAGTGTGGTTATGAAGATCAAATGAGATAATATATAAGGCATTATTATATATAATATCATCGTATATTATCTATAAAGCATTAGATATCATCATATATAATCTACAAAGCATGATAGAATGCATTATTCGATAGTATAATATAGAGAGCTTATAGCTATAATAGATATGGGGGTCTACACCCACACACACATTTAGCAAAGTGTGGGGCGCGTAGTAGGAGCTGTGTGAATAAATGTTCCCTTGCCTTCCCCCTCTTTCCTTGGAAGGTTTCTTTCTTGCTTTTTATTATTAAACTTGGCTGCATTGGGTCTAACAGGTGGCTAGACTGGGCTGGGAGCACTCTCAGGACAAGTGTTTGATTTTACTGATTCTAAACTCAGACAGCAGGACAGTAATTATTTGGTAAAGCACCTACTATGTGCCAGGCACATGCTAAGCTCTAGAAATACAAAGAAAGTTTAAAAATCCACCTCAGAGCCTAATGGGGAGACCACATCCAGTAACTAGATATAAATGAGCTCTATGCAGGATAAATTTGAAATAATCGCTACAAAGAAAGGCACAGGACTGAAGGAGGGCTGGGAAAGGCTCGCTGTAAAAGGTGAGATTTGTATGATGCTGGGGAAGCCAGGAGGTGGAGCTGAGGGGGAGGGGCACTCTCAATGGGGGATGGCCAATGGAAATACAGGGACATGGGAATGGAGTGTCTTATCTGAGAACAGTCAGGAGGCCAGTGGCACTGGCCTGGGTCGTCCATGGGGGTGTGGGGGGAGTGGTATGAGATGTAAGGTGAAAAGGTAGGAAGTGGGGCAGGAAGGGTTACAAGGCCTTGGAATGCCAAACAGAGGATGTGCTATTTGACCCTGGAGGGAGTTGCTGGAGCTCATTGAAATGGGGAGGAGGGCACAGGGATAGAGGGAGAGATGGCATGACCACATTCAAGCTTTAGGAAGCTAGGAAGCTTAGTGGAGGGAACACCAAGACTTGGAATGCAAATATGGCCTGAGATACTTCCTAACTGAGTGACCCTGGGCTAGTCACTTTACCCCAATTACCTAGCCCTTGCCACTCTTTGGTCTTAAAACTGATACTAAGACAGAAGGGAAGAGTTTGTTTTTTAAAGGGAGATCACTTTGAGAGCTGAATGGAGGATGGATTGGAGTGGATAGGGATCTGTGGCAGGAAGCCCAAGCAGAAGACTATTACAATTGGATGGACATGAGGCTCAAGGCTCTATATGCTACAGATGCTTAATCCGTGTTTGTGGAATCAGTTTGTAGGGTTAGGAACAAGGCTCTCTGAGCACTGGTTCTTACCAAAAGCTGTAGGACTCAGAGCCATACCTTACCCAGGGAAACTCCTCTGCCGGGATTCTCTGATGTATGGCCTCTGAAAGCACTCCTGAGTTTTCACCTTCTGAAGGCCTTACTGACCTTTCTTTTATATGTGTGTGTGTATATATGCATATATATATATAATATTAAAAATTTTTTAAACCTATACCTTCTATCTTTGAATTGATATTAGTATCTGTTCTAAGGTAGAAGAAAAGATATGAGCTAGACAACTGGGGTAAAATGACTTGCCCAGGGTTACAAAGCTAGGAAGTCTGAGGCTAGATTTGAACCCAGGTCTTCCCAACACCAGACCTGGTACTCCTAGCTGTTCCCTAAAAATGTACATTCTTATCTATAAGAGACAGACAAGGGAGTTATTGATGGAATATAGTTGATCTCACTAGGTAAGAAAAAAAATCTCCCCACTGGGCTAGAAAGGGAGAACTTTCCCAAAATTCTGGAATCTTTTGCCTTCAGCAGCTTTTTGGTATTGATAAGAGGCAAGAATGAGATTTTGAAGGATGCTTGCTGGGACAGGGATTTTATGTGGGACTTGAAGGAAGCCAGGAGTCAAAGATAGGGAGAGAGAATATTCCAAGCATGGGGAACAGCCAGGAAAGACACTTAAGAGACAGAGATGGAGCATTTTGTTTAAAAAACAACAAGGAATGGTACTAATCAAAATAATCTGGTACTAAGAAATAGAATGATGGATCAATGGAATAGATTAGATACATAATACACAGTAGGAAATGACAATGGTAATCTAGTGCTTGATAAACCCAAATAACCAGGGTTTGGGGACAAGAACTCATTATTTGACAAAAACTACTGGAAAAACTGTAAAGCAGCCTGGCAGAAACTAAGTATAGACCAGTTTCTCACACCAAATATCAAGGGTACATGATTTAGATTATAAAAGGTGGTACCATAATCAAATTAGGGGAACATGGAATAGTTTCCCTATCAGATATGGATAAGGAAAGACTTTATTACCAAACAAGAGATGGAGAGCATTATGGGATGTAAAATGGATAATTTTTATTACATTAAATTAAAAAGAACTTTCAGAAACAAAATCAATATCACCAAGAAGAGAAGGAAAGCAAAAAACTGGGGGAAATTTTTATAGCAACTTCTCTGATAAAGGTCTCATCTGTCAAATATGCAGAGAACTGAGACAAATCTATGAGAATATTAGTCATTCCCCAATTGATAAATGGTCAAAGAATATGAACAGACAGTTTCCAGATGAAGAAGTTAAAGCTATCTATGGTCATATGAAAAAAAATGCTCGAAATAACTACTAATTAGAGGAATACAAATTAAAACAATTCTGAGGTACTTACCTCATACCTATCAGATTGGATGATAGGATAGAAAAGGAAAAGGACATGTTGGAGGAGATGTGGGAAAATTGGGACACTAATCCATGGAGTTGTGAATTGATCCACCCATTCAAGAGAGCAATTTGGAATTATGCCCAAAGGACTTTAAAATTGTACATACCATGATAATGCATGTATGGCCCAGATCAGATTGCTTACCATCTCCAAGTAGAAGAAAGAAATGGAGGAAGGGAGACAGTTTAAATCTTTTAGAAAATGTATGTTTAAAATTATTATTACATGTAATTGAGAAAATAAAATATCTTTGAATAAAAAGAGAAAAGAAGGGGGCAGCTGGGTATCTCAGTGGATTAAGAGCCAGGCCTATAGACGGGAGGTCCCAGGTTCAAATCTGACCTCAGACACTTCCCAGCTGTGTGACCCTGGGCAAGTCACTTGACCCCCATTGCCTAGCCCTTACCACTCTTCTGCCTTGGAGCCAATACACAGTATTGACTCCAAGACAGAAGGTAAGGGTTTAAAAAAAAAGAGAGAAAAGAAAATTTTGCATACCCTTTGATCCAGCAATAATACTAACTAGGTTGGTATCCCAGAGAGATTTAAAAAAAAAGAAAAGGCTCATACAGACAAAACTATTTCTAGCAGCTCTTTCTGTGGTGGCAAAGAACTGGAAATTAAGGTGCTGTCCATCGTTTGGGGAATGGCTGAACAAATTGTGGTAAATGTTGGTAATGGAATACTATTGTGCGGAAGGAATGCCAAACAGGATAATCTCATAAAAACTTGGAAAACTTACACGAACTGATGCAAAGTGAAGTGAGCAGAAGTAGAGGAACACTGTATACAGTTGTAGCAACATTGTTAATGATGATCAACTGTGAATGACTGAGCTATTCTCAGCAATCAAAAGATGCCAGTTAATTCTTTTTTTTAATTTTTATTTGGTCATTTCCAAACATTATTCATTGGAAACAAAGATCATTTTCTTTTCTTCCCTCCCTCCACCTCTCCCACAGCCGACATGCAATTCCATTGGGTATCACATGTGTAAAAGATGCCAGTTAATTCTGAAGGACTCATGATAAAAAGTACTATCCACCTCCAGAGAAAGAACTGATGGAGTTTGGATGCAGATTGAAGCAGACTTATTTTTACTTTCTTTTTCTTCATTTTTTGTTCATATTCTTTCACAACATGACTAATATGGAAATATTTTGCATGACTGCACACGTATAGCCTTTATCAGATTGCTTTCCTTCTCAATGAGTGCGGAGGGGATGGAGAGAATTTGGAAACCAAAATTGTAAAAAACAATAAAGGCTAGAAATTGTTTTTACATGTAATTGGGGGAAAATAAGATATTAAATTAAATAAAAGAGAAATATAAAAAAGTCAGTGTCTTGGGACAGCAGAGTACACAAGACAGGAATAAGAAGTATAAGCACAAGAACAGTTGTTGTTGGCCAGATTATGAAGGGCTTTGAATGCCAAACAGATGATTTTATATTTCATCTTAGAGGTGTCAAGGTGCCACTTGGAGCCCATTGAATAGGGGATTAATGTGGTTAGATCTGCACTTCTGGAAGATTAATTTGACAGCTGAATGGAGGATGAATTGGAATGGGGAGAGACCTGAGGCAGGTGGCTTCATCAGCAACTATTGCAATAGCCCAGGTATGAGGTGATGAGGGACTGCCCCAGTAGGGTAGCAGTGTCAGAGAAGAGAAGAGAACGTATGAGAGATATTCATAAAGGTAGATTAACAGGTGTTGGCCACAGCTTAGATACAAGTAAAGGAGAAAGAAGAGTCCAAGATGATGCCCAGTAGAAGGTGTGATCTGGAGGAGGGTCCAGCAAAAGAGACTGAGAAGAAGCAATCAGAGAGATAGAGCTGGGAGAGGAGAGCGTTCTGAAATCTGAGAGAGAAGAATGATCAACAGTGTCCAAGGCTTCCGAAAGGTCAAGAGGGACAATGTCATTAGATCTGCCAATAGAGATTATTGGTAGTTTTGGAGAGATCGATTTCTTTTTTTTTTTTTAAACTCTTATCTTCTGCCTTGGAATCAGTACTATGTATCGGGCTAGGAAATGGGGGTCAAGTGACTTGCCCAGAGTCACACAGCTAGGAAGTGTTTAGGAGAGATCAATTTCTAATGAATGATTTTAAAAGAATAGAAAAGAGGAAGTAGAGGCACAGATTGTAGAGGCCTTCTTAATGGATTTTAGACACAAAAAGGACAAAAGATATGGAATGATAGCCAGTGGGGATGAATGGATCGAGGGTAAGATTTGGGGAGATGAAGGAGACATGGGTGTGTTTGTAGGCAATATTGCCTACTGCCAATGGACAGGAAGAGATTGAAGATTAGTGAGAAAGGGAATGATAGTAGAGGAAATCTGCTGGAGAGAAGAGGATGCAATCAGATCATTTGTGAATGTAGAGAGGTTAACCTTGGTAAGGAAAAGGGCCATCTCTTCATGTAGGATTAAAGAGAAGGAGATAGTGGCAGAAGGCATCTGGGAGACGAGATGACAAAAAGGGGAGAAAGAGCTCTCAGCAAATGGCCTCAATTTAAAAAAATAGAATATTAGGCAATATTCTCAGATGAGAGGGGAGATAGAGGGGGAGCCATAGGAGGTTTAAGGAGAGATGGAAATGTCAGATGTGTAAGTAATGGGATAATGAATCAATTTTTGTTGTCGTTCAGTTGTTTCAGTCATGTCTGTCTCTTCATGGGGTCTTCTTGGCAAAGATACTAGAGTGGTTTGCCATTTCCTACTTTAGCTCATTTACAGATAAGGAAATTTGAAGTAAACAGTTTTAAGTGACTTGCCCAGGGTCACACAGCTAGTAAGGGTCTGAAGCAGGATTTGAACTCATCTTCCTTACTCAAGGCCCCTTGATCTCCTGAAATTAGAGGGGTGTAAAAGCATCTTCTTGCCACAGTGAGGGCCTAGTTGAGGTTGGGTTATATGCATTTGTGTCAGCAGTTTTGTAATTTGGTTCCAGCTTCACTCAGCTGTACCAGAATCTTTTCTTCTCTCCCCAAGCCTCCCATGGGATCCTACACATCACTCTCTTAGTTGAGGACCTCACCCAATACTTCACTGAAAAAATTGAGGTCATTCCCCAAGAGTTGATTCTCATTCCTTGGGATGCCAAATCAGGACCAGCTGGCTGTAAACATCAGCATCACCTCCACTCCTTGACCACTTGGCGGCTCACTTTCCTGAGATAAAACGAATGGACAAATGCCCAGGCCAAGAACCAATCCCAATAATCATGGGCCACATGTTGGTCTCGTATGGGGTAGGCTTAAGTGCTCACCACTTACTATTAGTCTTCTTTTTTTATTTTTTTAAACCCTCACCTTCCATCTTAGAATCAATACTGTGTATTGGCTCCAAGGCAGAAGAGTGGTAAGGGCTAGGCAATGGGGGCTAAGTGACTTGTCCAGGGTCACATAGCTGGGAAGTGTCTGAGGCCAAATTTGAACCCAGGACCTCCCATCTCTAGGCCTGGCTCTCAATCCACTGAACTACCCAGCTTCCCCCCCCCCATTAGTTTTCTGTAACCCAAATACTGACAGACAAGAAGAAGTAGAATGAAGAAAAGGGGTCCGTTCAGTGGGATTGGAACCTTTGAAATTCAAATATAAGAATCAGAATGGCCCCTCTTCATCATCTGTTTAACAGACCTAAACCAGTTACAGAAAATTAACCCATGTATCAAAGTCTCTCAAAGATGCTTTTCTTCTTTTTAGTTAAAATTTTTTATTTAATTAGTTAATTTAGAAAAATTTTCCATGGTTACATGATCCATGTTCTTTCCCTCCCCTCCTCCCACTCCCCTCCCATAATTCCGCTGGGTTTTACATGTGTCATTGATCAAGACCTATTTCCATATTATTGATAATTGCACTAAAGTGATCATTTAGAGTCTACACAAAGATGCATTTCTATTACCCATCCACAGGACACTCTAGTAGCAGGCTCCCCAATCTCTTCCAGATGGGGAAATGTATGAGCCAAACAAACTACATTTACTGGGCAATCATTGGAATCATTGGCCGGTCCCCCATCGCATTCCTTTTGAGAAAAATTATATTCAGATATGACAACACCGTAGCTATATAAAATGAAAATAAATGCATTGTGTTGGGGCAGGCATTAACAACTTAATCAAGAAGAATCTCTTGAAAGAGATGGCTTTTGTGTCTGTGTGCTCATATTTGAAAGGAGTTTCAGGTTCCAAGAAATCTAGATGAAAAGAGATTGTGCAAAGGTATTATAAAACAAAATATTAATATTTCACTCTTTGGGTTATTAACACGTCTACCAAATCAATTTGGGTTAATTTCTTATTTTTTATTATAAGAATTTCTGCCAGGGAGAGAGATCCAAATCCCTCTGGCCCCTACAGCCACCCACGTAGCCTCGGCATCCCTCTGACAGAAGATGCCAGGAAGTAAGATCTTTAGGAATCTTGAATGAGCCAAATCTTAAAATAGGAACAACCGCCCCCCGCCCCACACACACACACACAAATTCAGGTGAACATTTTACTCCATATAACAGAAGAATCGTCATTCATGTCCCAAGTCCACTCTTTTTGAACATTCTTTTTCGAATTCTCCTGTAGCTGGTCACAGTTGACATTGAGTAACCAAAGGGGTCTCTTCCCTCACATCAATGTTTTCATTTATATATTTATGTATATATAATTTATAGTATATATAATAATTATTTATAATATATAATTTAAACGTTTATATAATGCCTACTATGTGCCAGGCACTGTGCTAAATGTTTTACAAATATTATCTCATTTGATCTAAGGATACTTGTCTTTCTTGGTGTTATTCAGTCCTGTCTGACTCTTCTTGACCCCATTTGGGGTTTTCTTGGCCAAGATACAGGAATGGTTTGCCCTTTCCTTCTTCAGCTCATCTTACAGATGAGGAAACTGAGGCAAACAGGGTTAAGTGACTTGCCCATGGTAACACAGCTAATATGTATCTGAGGAGTGATGGTGGCATTTGCTGCCTCTGTACTACTTAGATGGGTCATAACTAATTCTTCCAGGTGGATCAATTAAGGGACCTTCACCCCTTTCCTTCCTGCTTATCACCTCGGTTACTTCAAGGAGAGAGAGTTTATGTATGGTCTGAAGAGAAGAGAGAAAGACATGGTTTCACAATAAACAGTGTTTGTCTTTCAGATTATTCCAAAGGCTTCAGAATAAGATAATTTTGAAGTGTTTTATCACCACTGGATGTCCCCAAAGAGATTAGATACTCTATATTTCTACAAGAGGGGGCAAGGTCTCTTGTCTGCTTCCATTGAAAAGAGGAGGGTGGGAGATTGGCTGACTGGAGAGCAGCAAGAAGGCAGCTTTGGCTGTTTGATGATTGACCTGAGGAATGGTCAACTCAGTAGTGTTCAACCTGGAAGATGGGGCAGAGGCAGACTGTGAAGTGGTTAATTTTCAGGGTGATCTCTTACACCTCAGAAATTGAAACTGCTCCAGATTGGGGCTTAACTTACTGTTGTGGCAATTATCTAGATTTAAGAAAGGGTTAATAATACAGATTAAACTTGGGAGGTTGATGCCACACTTTTTTTTTTTAAGTACCAGTTGTTGGAAGTTTACCAGCATATCCCTGGCTTTATGTGAGGAATTTCAAATGACAAATAGATTCGATCCCATTTCATCATAAAGGGGTTGGGGAGTGACAGGCTTAAATGAGGAGAGGAAATTGATGCAATAAATTGAAATTTATTTTTTAATTAATAACTGAAATACATTGGTCTTAAAAACACCAGTTTAGGGGGCAGCTGGGTAGCTCAGTGGATTGAGAGCCAGGCCTAGAGATGGGAGATCCTAGGTTCAAATCTGGCCTCAGACACTTCCCAGCTGTGTGACCCTGGGCAAGTCACTTGACCCCCATTGCCTAGCCCTTACCACTCTTCTGCCTTGGAGCCAATACACAGTATTGACTCCAAGACGGAAGGTAAGGGTTTAAAATAAAAACAAAAAAAAAAAACACCAGTTTATCAGCTAGGTGGAAGAAGAATTGAAGAGGGAAGGAACTAAACTGGATACTGGAGAAGTTATTTTAATAGTCCAAATGAAAGGTGATAAGGGTTTCAATGAGGGGGATTCTTAGAGAATGGGAAAAAGGAGACAGGGAGGAGAGGTGTTGAGGAGGTAGATTACATAGTAGAGGAAGGAGAGGAAGGAGTTAAAAATTGTATTGAGATTCAACCAAAGGGATAGTGATGCTCTGGATAGAAATAGAAGAGCTAAGAGGAAATTTTAGGTTTAGATCATGAGTTTTTTCTTGCATGTGTTGGGTTTTAGATGTCCATAAGACATTTGCTTCAAAACATTCAATTGGCAATTGGTAATTTGAGATCAGGACAAAGACTGGGCTGGATCCATCGTTCTTCTTAAGGATGATAAAGACTGGGGGCAGCTGGGTAGCTCCGTGGATTGAGAGCCAGGCCTAGAGATAGGGGGTCCTAGATTCAAATCTGGTCTCAAACACTTCCCAGCTGTATGACCCTAGGCAAGTCACTTGACCCCCATTGCCTAGCCCTTGCCTCTCTTCTGCCTTGGAACCAATACACAGTATTGATTCCAAGATGGAAGGTGAGGGTTTAAAAAAAAAGAATGATAAAGGAAGTTATAGCAGCTAATTAGAGAAAAAAGTTACGAAGAAAAGTCTTTGGTGACCTGGAGAAAGACATTTTGGTTCAGTGTTGGTTACAAACCAGATTGCAAGATATTGAAAAGTTAATGATAGGCAATGAGTGTGGACAGTTTGGTTTACTTTGGTTTTTCCCAATAAATTTGGCAAGAAAAGGGAGGAAAGATGAAAGATGATGAAGCCACCCTTAATATGGTCGTGGGGTCGTGAAGGATTTTTGAGAAAGTGAGAGATCAGGGCATGTCTACAAAGAAAAAGCCAGTGGATAAAGAGGTCAAACTGAACCTTGTGGTTATCTGTCTCCTCCTTCCTATATCTCAACCTCTCTTTCATTCTCTTCTTTCTTAAATATTTATGGCAAACCATTCCCACTATCAGTGTTTCCTTGCTGGGCTCTATATGCATTAACATCCCTCTCCCACCCCCAGCCCAACTTCCTAGGCAGGGCATTCATGAAACTCTTCAATGCCAGTGATTCACGGATCTCCTCCTTGTGGATCCCAGCATCCTGGATATATCATAGTTGGATGAAGTTCTTGTCCTGAGCAGGTGTCATGGTGAAACCAGGAGGCTGAGACTCCCTGAAGTTCTGGACCAAGGCAGAAAGGGGTAGGAGAAGAAGGGAGGGAAGGACAACCTAGCTTCACCAGCTCCCATCATTTCTGAGACTCTTGACAGATTCTTAGAAGGAACAAATGCCACCTCGAGGATCTAGAAACCCCACCATAGATGAATCAATAGAATAAGATAAGGGCCCTAAAAGAGAACCTCAGCTGCCTCCAAGAAAGCAACTTCATCAAAGAAAGAAAATAGTCTTTGGCAGTAGGGAAACTAAGGACTTTGCACCTTGCTCAGGAATTAACTCACTTCTCCTGTAAGAGATAGCTGGAGGGTTATACAGCCAATAAACAGTTATTAAGCACCTTCTGTGAGCTAAAGACTGTGCCAAATATTAAAGGATAGACTGGCAAGATAATAACTGATCCCAAGGAGCTCACAATCTAATGGTGAGACTCCATGCTAGCAGCTGTGTACAAATAAGACATACAAAATAAATTAGCAATGCATTTTAACAGAGCCTTCTTAGGCCCACCAGGCTCAGGGCTGCTCTGGAAAGGGAGAAAGGGTAGAAACCATCCTTCAGCCCCTTTTCTTTCTCTTTCAGGAGGGGGCAAAGTGTCCTTTGAGCCCAGCTAACAGTTCCTGGCCATGGCAGAAAGAGGCACAGACCCAGAATCTCCAAGCTGAACCTCAGAGACATCTAGTCCAACCATCCCTAAACAAAGGTGCCTTACACCATGTTCCCAAGTGGTTGTCATCCAAACTTTGTATGAAGACCTCCAATTAGAGACAGTCCCTCCCTCCTGATGCTGTCCCAGACACTTTGGCACAGTCCAAACTGGGAGGAAGTTTTCCTTACATAGAGATGAAATCTGTATCTAACTTCTTTCCCCAAAGAGCTCCTTTCTGGTGAAACCCCACTTCCAAGATAAGAGGGAGGCTGAGAATGGGGTGGGGTTGGGATAAGAGGCTCCATTAAGGCAGGTAGGCAGGCAGGCAGTAAATAAGTCTTTAATTGATTGCTACTTGCACAGCTCAGTGCTAAAAGCTGGAATTATAGAGAAATGAAAAAAAGAATGGAGGGAGGAAAATAAGCATTTATGTAGCATTTATTATGTGCTAGGCACTGTCCTGTTATAAGGGTTTCCTAAGTGCTTTCTACAAATATTATCTTATTTGACTCCTATTTTACAGTTGAGGAAACTGAGGCACACAGAAGTTAAGTAACTTGCCCAGGATCATATAGCTATGAAGTATCTGAAGTCTAATCTGAACTCAGATCTGTCTGGCTCCAAATCTAGGGGTTCTATCCACTGCTACAAGCTACCTCTGAGGAGCTATCCTGTTTCTGAAGGCAAGTATGTTCTAATGGAAGAAACAATTTTAAAATATCCAGGCAGGGTTCTTAACCCCACCTTGACCGTTTAATTACACCCCAAAGCTGTAAATCTCTGAGAGTGTAAGCCATCCAACCTTAGTTTCTTGGCTGCTGTGAACCATACCTAGGTGAAGAAAATTTTAACTTGAGTGCCTGGGGTAGGAGTTTGAGCTGTGAACCCTCAGAGTGAAAATTAAGAGGATCTGAGCCTGGAGACTAGAGCTTCCCAAGTCCAGAAGGTAGTAGCAGCCAGGGAGAGGTTCAACAAAACCCAATGGATTCATCAAGAAACCCTGAGAGTAATGGTAAGTCTACTTTAGGGAGAAACATTTTATTATTGAATTTTTCTGCTTTGTGTCTAAGGATGGCCAGATGTGAGCTTGGGGAGGGCAGGGTCCTGCTGATCTTTCTAGTCCTAGATCTGCAGAAAGTAAGTACAATGATTAATCATTGCATGAGGAATTGACTTGAAAAATTTGGAAACAGGAACTTTGAATCCTGGCTCCTTTCAAGAGCTGTAGGAACTAATAGACACTCAGGCTCTGAGGGTCCCCAGGTCTTGAGAATTCTCTCCCCATCTGGCCTATCGGGAGTGATCATCTCCTGTAGGGAATTCCTCTCACCTCATGGCACCCTTTACTTAGGGATCTGGGAATCACAAATTGTTAACAAAGGACATATACATAGTTAGAACCGGGGAAGGATATTTGCCAAGACTGTTCAGCAGAGACTCCTCATTAAGTGAGTGCATCTTCCCCTAGCCAGACCTCAGAGGGAAGTTGGAGCTTCTCCTGATTTCTTGTACTTGGGCTTACTTCCCTGAGCCAGTCTAAGAACCAAGGACAGTTCCAATACATTTTAAGGAAATGTATTGGCCCATGCGGGAGGCAAAGTAAAGTGGAAGGGGATATTTCTTTCTCTGGTCTATCCTTCTGGCCTATTATCTATTCCTCTTTCCTCAAAAAAAAAACTGCTCCACACCTATTCTTTCCTCTGCCCCAACTCCTACTGCACCCCATCACCAACACTCTACACTGCATCTCCAAATGTTCTTTGCCAAGAACTCCTTTCCCCTTTCCTTATCTCCCATCCAACTGAAATTGTTCCCTACAATCTCTTTCTGCCCTCCAATTTCTGAAGAGATAGGCAGACCTCCTCACCTTTCTATATCCATCTTTCATCCTATACATTTTTGTCTATTACAACAAACTGACTTTATTATCATCTCCATTCTCTAATCTTCAATCTTTTTCTATCTAATGGCTCCTTCCCTGATGCTTACAAATAAGCCCATGCTTCCCTCATCCTTAAAAAAACCATTTCAGTCCATCCTACCATCCCAGATGCTTATCACTTTTCTTGTCTCCTTCCCATATCAGCTAAATTCTTTGAATAGGCTCCTCAACATGCCTCAACACCTCCACTACCTTTCCTCTTACTCTTCTAAAGCCTATAAAATGTGTCTTCTCGTTTATAATTCAACTGAAACTTCAGTTGTTGATAACTTTGTTGGTAACTTTTCAATGTTAGCAATGATCTCTTAATGGCCAAATCTAATGGTCTTTTATCATTCTTCATTCTTTTTTATGTCTCTGCAATGTTTGCCATAGTATACTTTAATCTCCTCACAGATCTACTTTTGGGGGGCTCTGGGAAACAAATGTTGTTCTTCTCCTACTTGTCTCACCATGTCTCATCTTTTGCAAAATCTTACTAGATGTTACTATGGCTAGCCTAGGTTATCCCATAAGGTTCAACCCTGGACCATCTCTTTTTTCTACCTGTACCTTCTCCTTTGGTACTCCAGAGGGCAACTTGAGTATTATAAATATTGCTGTACTCCCTGCTTCTCCAGAATGGTTCTCCATATTTTATCATGCAAGTCATGGGATGTCTCTTCAGGAAAGTTGAACCACAAGAACCTAAAGAGACAGAATGATTCATGGGAAATATTATGTTTCATATATCTTTGGGGGATCTATCTTCATTCTGTTTTGTCTCTATTATTTATGGATCCATAAATCAATTGGTGAAAAGATACAGGCTAGAGCAGATATAGAGTTAAGACAGGTGTTTTATCATTGGGTTTTTCTACTTTGGGTCTAAGGATGGCTAGGTGTTAGCTCCTGGAGGGCAAGGTTCTATGCTAGATCTCTACTGTTCATAGATCTACAGGAAGTAGGTATTTAATCATTGCATGAGGACTTGACTCAAAAGATTTAGAGGCAGAAACTCTGATTGCCTTCTCCTTTCAAGAACTGAAGGAACCAAGATATGCCCAGGCTCTGAAACCTCTACAGGATGCCAAACATAATGAATATGGGAAAACATTTAGGGTTCAAATTTGATTTGACTTCTGATGATTTTATACACACACATATAAAAAGGAGGATAATAGAGACCTGCCTACCCAAAATTACTCCATAAGTGAAAACTGTTATTTATTTACTTTTTTTGTCTGGAAAAGACACAACTTTGAAAAATTCACTCACTTTCTCATATACAAAATAACCAAAAAATGCCAATAGTACCTTTATTAAAAAGATGTTATGATTACAAAGTAGGAGGAAAACCTGGAAAACCTTAAAGATTCATAAATTTGCCCCATATGTTTATTATGATGAACTAGGATCAATAGTTTACATCTGAAAAAGAAGCATATTAAGAGATTTTGGTTTAATGATGTTATTTTGCATATAAGAAAACTTAAGCCAAGAGAGATCAAGTGATTTACCCAAGGTAAGAGGTAGGTAATAAATAATAGGTCTGAGATTTGAACCCAGGCCTTCTGATTCCAAATCCAACTGACTTTTGCTTATACAGTGCTGCCTTCTCATAGTGATGTTGGGCTCTTAAGTCTTTTTTTTTAATTTTATAATATTTTATTTGATCATTTCCAAGCATTATTCATTAAAGACAAAGATCATTTTCTTTTCCTTCCCCCCACCCCCCATAGCCGATGTGTGATTCTACTGGGTATCACATGTGTTCTTGATTCGAACCCATTGTCATGTTGTTAGCATTTGCATTAGAGTGTTCGTTTAGAGTCTCTCCTCTGTCATGTCCCCTCAACTGCTGTAGTCAGGCAGTTGCTTTTCCTCGGTATTTCTACTCCCACAGTTTGTCCTCTGCTTATGGATAGTGTTTTTTCTCCTAGATCCCTGCAGATTGTTCAGGGACATTATACCGCCACTAATGGAGAAGTCCATTATGTTCGATTATACCACAGTGTATCAGTCTCTGTGTACAATGTTCTCCTGGTTCTGCTCCTCTCGCTCTGCATCACTTCCTGGAGGTTGTTCCATTCTCCATGGAATTCTTCCACTTTATTATTCCTTTGAGCACAACAGTATTCCATCACCAACAGATAACACAATTTGTTCAGCCATTCCCCAATTGATGGGCATCCCCTCGTTTTCCAATTTTTGGCCACCACAAAGAGCGCAGCTATGAATATTCTTGTACAAGTCTTTTTCTCCATTATCTCTTTGGGGTACAAACCCAGCAGTGCTATGGCTGGATCAAAGGGTAGACATTCTTTTGTCGCCCTTTGGGCATAGTTCCAAATTGGTTGGGCTCTTATTCTTGAAGCAATGAAGAATTGGGTGCTGATACCAGGTGGTTTTCCCTGATTCTTACTCTTTTTTGGATATTTTTCTCTTCTCATCTTTTGTGCTTTAAGTATTTTCTTACCTCTTATACCAAGGTAGTTATCTTCTTCTAATTTATTGTTCTGTATACCTGCTATTCCAGTCTTCCTCAGTAGTTTATCCTTACTCTCGATGTTCATTTTATGCACAGGGAATCCTCCTCTTAATTCTTTAGTTGTTTTCTCACTATTCCTGCTTGACTTTGACCATTTTCTCCACAGACATCAGGAAAAATGTGAGACTGGTCAACATCATGTGCTTCCTTTATGTCAGCAACATCTACAGCTGTTTACAACAACTCATTCCCCAGTTACCTTTCTCCAAGCTCAGAGAAATAGAGGCATTCACCTTTTATATTAATTTTTTTTCCAGATATGGAGTTGAGGAATGAGACCACAGAGTCAACTCCAAAAGAAAGCATTACAGGAGAAGAATCATCCCATGGGGTAAAAGTAGAAAGACTCATATGGGCTGATTTTGGCTATTCTACTTTTAGGGAAATTGGGAACAGTGAGAGTCAGGAAAAAAGGCAGCAGGTGAAGCTGGGAAGCAATGTAAGAAAAATCACCAAACACCAGCAGATTCAGACTGGAGACAACTGTTATAAATACAACGAGTGTGGTAAAGCGTTTGGTCAGCTCTCAAACCTTGTGGACCATAAAAAGATCCCTAGTGGAGAGAAGCCTTTTAAATGTAATGAATGTGAGAGAGCATTCACTTGCATCTCAAGACTTAATCGACATCAGAAGATTCATACTGGAGAGAAGCCTTACAAATGCAATGAATGTGGGAAAACATTCATTCAGAGCTCAAATCTTATTCGACATCAGATGGTTCATACTGGAGAGAAGCTTTTTAAATGTAACAAATGTGGGAAATCTTTCACACGCAATTCAAGACTTATTCGACATCAGAAAATTCATATTGAAGAGAAGCCTTACATATGTGATGAGTGTGGGAAAGCCTTCATTCAGAGCTCAAATCTTACTCGACATCAGAAGATTCATACTGGAGAGAAGCCTTACAAATGTAATGAATGTGGGAAAATATTCACTCGCAAGTCAAGACTTATCAGACATCAGAAGATTCATACTGGGGAGAAACCTTACAAATGCAACGAATGTGGAAAAACTTTCATTCAAAGCTCAAATCTAATTCGACATCAGGTGATTCATACTGGAGAGAAGCCTTATACTTGTAATGAATGTGGGAAAGCCTTCATTCAGAGTTCAAAGCTTGTTAGGCATAAGATGGTTCATACTCGAGAAAAGCATCATAAATGGAACAAATGTGGGAAAGCCTTCATTCAGAGCTCAAACCGCATTATGCATCAAATGATTCATATGGGAGAGACGCCTTATAAATGTAGTGAATTTGAGAAAGCCTTCAGTCAGTGTTCAAGCCTTACAGAACATAAGAAGATCCCTATTGGGGAGAAACATTTTAAATGTAGTGAATGTGAGAGAGCATTCACTTGCATCTCAAGACTTAATCGACATCAGAAGATTCATACTGGAGAGAAGCCTTATAAATGTAATGAATGTGGGAAAACTTTCAATCAGAGTTCAAATCTTATTCGACATCAGATGATTCATACTGGAGAGAAGCTTTATAAATGTAATGATTGTGGGAAAGCCTTCACTCGCAAGTCAAGACTTATTCGACATCAGAAGAATCATACTGGAGAGAAACCTTACAAGTGTGATGAATGTGGGAAAACCTTCATTCAGAGTTCAAATCTGATTCGACACCAGATGATTCATATTGGAGAGAAGCCTTATAAATGTAATGAATGTGGGAAAGCCTTCATTAGAAAGTCTCACATGATCCTACATCAGAGAACACATATTAGAGAGAAGCCTCATAAATGTAATGATTGTGGGAAAGCCTTCATTCAAAGCTCAGATCTTGATAGGCACCAGAGAATTCACACTGGAGAGACACCTTATAAATGTAGTGAATGTGGGAAACCTTTCTTCACAAACTCGTCCCTGGTTCGGCACCAACGGATTCATACTGGAGAGAAGCCTTAGGATGCAATTAATGTAGCAAAACATTCACATAATTCTTACATGATTTTTGAAAAGATTCCTTCAGAAAGGAATGAATGCGGCAAAGCATTCCTTCAGAAATAAAGTCTTATTCAGAGGACTCATACTGGAGAGTATAGTTACCAAATTCCCAGCAGATATTAATTTGGGGGATTTCAGAATGAGAAATCTGAGTACTTGGGAATTCATGGAATCATAAGGTATTTGGTGTTTTTCCATAACATTTCAGAACAAGTGGTCATAATAATAAATAGTGAATATTTTTCTTTGAGTTATAAAAAACTGATTTAATAAATTGCATAGATTATTATAAATCAATATATTGGGACTGTGACTTAAAATATCTGGCAATAAGATGACTGATTTAATTTATCTTTTTTAAAGGATGTTCAACATTCTTCATTCTCTTCATTATTATGAATCTTAAAACTGTTTCATAAATAAGAAATGTTACATTTAGTATTTATAAAAGAGCTGTGGCTTATAGCAAATATTTAAGCCCTAGATAATGTCAATGAACCTTATTGAGTACTCTTTGGATAGTGTAACATTCAGATCTCCAACTAAGGAGAAATACTCAGATGTGTATCACGTATCAAAATTGCCAATTTAACGACTTATTTTCACTTCTAAAACTTATTTCTTGGAATACCACTTGTAGTATTTGTATAAAGTATACAATAAAAATAAAATTATTAATTTTAATTTTACTTTCAAGATTGACTCACTACTAGCAGCACACCAGGCCATGAATACACATTTTAACATGGCAAGAGTTATAAGCAAGCCTGAATTATCAAATCATGACAGCTTCTCCCTCGTATATGTGTTCCTGTCCCATTTCCCAGAAAAGTCTACATTAACATTCAGTCATTGGATTCCTTAGAACCAGTGATGCTGCTATGATGATCATTAACCTTTAATTCTTGAAGGAGACTCACCATACTTTCTCCTCAAATTCTCAAGTGATTTTTCTTGAGATTCAGGGGAAAAAAAACATAAAGTTCCCCAGAAATGCCTGGAAGGAATTCTTGCATGGAAATTTTACTGGAGATATACTTTATAAAGAATTTTGAAAAGAATTCACTCAGAACACAAGATTTATTTGATATCCAAGTATTCGCAGGAAAGAGAAATTTATAATATACTATATTTGGGAAAAGTTTTGGTCTCAGCTCATAACTGTAATGTTCCATGCTGTAGATATGTTTTATAAATAAAATGAATGTGGGAAAGTGTCCGGTCAAGACTTAGACCTTATGAAGCACTGGAAAGAAAAGTTTAGTTGGAATGCAGCTACACTGATTCATTTATATTTTGTTTATAGCTGCATTCGCTCTAGGATGGCAAAATTGAGTAGTTGTGACAGACTGTCTATGGCTTTCCCATGACTGCTCAGTGCACCAGAAATCTGAGCAACGTAGTCATAATTCAGTGCCATGGATATCACTGGATTGTGACTTTTTATTACCAGTGTTCACCCATCATATCAAAACAAGAAAAGAAGAAAAAAAATAGAAAAGTGATATTATAATTTTTTTTGAGCTCAGAGCCAAGACTAAAATTTTTTTGTACAAAAAGAACTTCCCTCAACTACTATTATGTAAAGGCTTTAGAAAAGAGCCTTTGGTATAGACTTGAAAATGTTTACTAATGAATTCAACTCAAAATTATGAGGTAAAATGGTGCTTGAATATGAAACATACTGTTATAAAGTCAATTCAGTGATAATGTTTGCATCTTAAATAATGTCAAGCTGCTTCATATACTCTCCTTGCTGCCAAAAAATTAAAGCAAAAAGATCTCCATTCCCATGCAAAGTTGAAGCAGATGTATTTTTGAGCTCCAACTACAGTTTCAGCAGTGTTTTTCAGATCTTGATGTAAATGTAAAAGAAAGTACCTACTTCAAAATCCATTTATTTAACTGGGCAATAGAGCTTCTACCTACCCTCTATTAGAAGTGATTAATCTGCAAAGAAATGACTAATTCTAAAATGCAAATGTTAAGAGAACAATCTACTAGTATTCTACAAAGGTCTTCCAAGCAGTGTATAAGTTCAATTAAAATCATATGCTCCTGGACTGATATCAGTGTTTGGTAGCACTTATGTGTATGAAAGGACATTTTAAATGATAAAATCAGTTTCATAACAGATTAACAGAAGAACATTTGAAATTGATTTTGAACCCTATTAAGCAAAATATTATACCAGAAAAATTCAAATCTCATTAGTAGATCTACAAAAAATTGTATTCATTACATTTTGAATTTCATCAATAAAATTTTGTGGAAATTGTTTTCTCTCTTGTTATATAAGTACTTACATAAACCTTGATTTTGCCTTTTGATCTACAAAGTCTAAAATATTTACTATCCAACCCTTGAAAAAATTTGCCAACCTCTGCTATAGAGAATTCATAGAAGTATTACAAAAAAGCCAATAAGCTGTCTCAGAAAGTTCAAATCTTATTCAAACTCAGAGTACTAGCAAGAAAACCAAGCCACGTCTAATTTAGTCGAGGTCACAGGATCCTAGAACTAGAAGGGACCTTAGAGATGATTGTTTAACCTCATGGTATAGAGAAGAAAACAGAATGAGAGAGATTAATTGACTTTCCCAAGATTATAGCCAGCATGTGAAGCAGGGATTGAACTCAGATCTTATTGAATCAATTCCAGCGTACTACGACTGCACTAACTAGCTGTTCAGGTATTTGTGTTTGCATTAAATAATTTTTAAATACTTTTTGAGCCATTCTATAACTATTCATTGAATGTTAGGATTCAAACCATTCATATTTATTGTTTTAATTTATACATTTGATTTGGCTTCTGACATTTTCTTATTTATCATAGTACTTGGAGAAAGTGAAATCAATCTTCCATGTAATCCAATAGTTCTTTGTCTGATAAAAATATTTTATCATTCCATCTCTCTTATTACCTGAAGACCCCAAGACCCTCTTGTATATCCTCAGTTTGACTTTCCATTCTTCCACCATCTTCCTTATGTATTAGCTACATGCTCCTTAGTCATTACACCTTGTTGGAAAAGTTTGTTTCTTTTCTTGAATCCCTTGACGTACCCCATTCTTGATCAAGTATCCTTTGTGCTCCAATTAAACTGTTCCAGTTCTTCCATGAACTCAGCATTGCATCTCCACCTTACTTGTATTTGATAATCCCTAAAATATCCTCACTACCTAGTTTTTCAGTTTATCCACTTCTTGGGACTGAATCCTCTATACCACTTGAGCTATACACAGAGATGGTCATACCTTTGATCTTGTGTATTCTGCCTTTGTGCTTCCTTTTTCTCTTCCCAGTCTGTTGTCATTCCACCATTCTCTCTGCCTTGTAATCCCAAACCCTTTTCTTAATTCTCACTGTCAATCTCTCCATCCCCTAATTCTTTCCCAGGCCATTACCACTGCCCTGGCCACACTCTCCTCAATTTCTCATCTTGATCCCTTGGCAAATCAGCTCAACTCAACATTATCCTCTTCTCTCAAGTCCCTTGCTTCTTTATCCTATTGCCGATCGAGCCTGCTTAACTCCATCCATGGATTAGTTCCAACATCTGCCATCTTCATGCCTACCCATGGCTGAATGAAACTGGAGCACATCTCCTACAAATGTGTGTGACACAAATCTCAACTGAGCCCAAACTGTAGCAAGATGATCATTTTACACTTTCCTAATTGGCTTACAACACCTTTTCCAAGTCTTTTCTTTCTTCCAGCCTCCAATGGCTCTCTCTCCCCCCTACCCTGTCAGCAAAGAATCTTGTCTTGCTTCATTTTTTAAAAATTGAGTCCATTTGCCACAAACTCTCTCTTATTCCTCTTCTTCATTTCATTTCATTCAGACATCACTATTTCCTTTCATTCCTGTCTCACACAAGGAGTTGGCCCTTCTCCTTGCCAAGGCTAATTCCTGTCATGCACAAGAAATTCCATTCCATCCTATCTTCTCCAGAAGATTGCTTCTTCTCTTATTCTTACCTTCATCTATCTTCTGGGGGCCATCAGTGGGTTCTTGTAATTGGTACTTTGTTTTCTCTGTTTGGAAGTTTTAGGCAATTTTCTTAGATTACTTCTGACATTATTGCATTTCAGGCTTCTTTGCCTTGCCATATTTTGCTGGGAAACCTAGAATTTTTTTCTAATTGCAAATGTTTTTAACATTTCATCTTCTAAAATTTGAGTTCCAAATTCCTTCCTTCCATCCCTTTCCTCTTGCTTTGGTGGGAAAGTAAGCAATTTGATATAGATTATGCATGCAGAGTCATGTAAAACACATTTCTGTATTAGTCACATTGCAAAAGAAAACAAAGACTAAAAAACCACAGGAAAATTAAGAAAGTTTTAAAGGGGTAGCTTGGTGGCTCGGGAGATTGAGAGCCAGACCCAGAGATGGGAAATCCTAAATTAAAATCTGGCTGGGTGACCCTGAGCTTTGCCTAACCTTTACCACTCTTCTGCCTTGGAACCAATACATAGTATTGATTCTAAGATGGAAGGTAAGGGTTAAAAAATAAAATAAAGCTTTAAAAAGTATGCTTAGATCTGCATTCAGACTCCATCAGTTCTTTCTTGGGAGATAGATAGCATTTTTAATGTATAAACCCTTCAGAATTGTCTTGGATCTTTGGATTGTTGAGAATAGCTAAATCTTTCCCAGTTGATCATCATTCATGATATGGCCATTACTGTGTACCATGTTCTGGTACTGCTCCCTTCACTTTGCATCATATATAGGTCTTCCAGGTTTTTCAGAGAGCATCCTCATCATCCTTTCCTATAATCCTCCATCACACTCATATACTACAACTTCTTCAGCCATTCCCAATTGATGGGCATGTCCTCAATTTCCAATTCTTTATCACACCAAAAAAGAGCTGCAATAGATAATTTTATACCTATAGGTCTTTTTATTTAAAAAAATATCTTTGGAATATAGACCTAGTAGTGCTATCGTTGGGGCAAGGAGCATGCATACTTTTATAGCCTTTGGGGCATAGTTCCAAGTGGTTCTCCAAAATGAAACCTCAGATATTTAAGTGGTTTCTATCCATTGTGCCTAAAAAAACACATTATGTTTTACCTGTGTGACTATCATGTTTTCTTTTATTTCATTTTTTTAGAAAACCCTTCCCTTCCCTCTTAGAATCAATACTATGTATTGGTTCCAAGGCAGAAGGGAGTAAGGGCTAGGCAATGGAGGTGAAGTGATTTATCTAGGGTTACAGAGAAAGGAAGTGTCTCAGGTCAGATTTGAACCCAGGATCTCCCATCTCTAGACCTGACTTTCTATTCCCTGAGCCACTTAGCTGACCCCATCATGTTTTCGCATCTCTTTTTCTGATATTTTTCTTCCCTTCTGTATATTTTCATTTCCATTCAGTTATCTTCTCTTTAATTTCTTTGATGAGATTTTCCACCATGGATTGAATGTGTGTGTGTGTGTGTGTGTGTGTGCACATGTGTGCCAGCATGCTCTAGGACATTAAATACACCCAATAGCTCTGACCCTTCCACCAGCCTCCAGGTACTTTGCCAGCAAGCATTGCATCATTGCTTAATATGTGACACGTTCTGGTACTAATCACTGGGGACGCCATAAAACATAAATGCTAGTCCTCCTCTCTCATGGGGAGACAGTGTGGAAATTAACCCAATATGTACAAGTACAGGGAGGCTAAAGAAAGGTAATGTGAGACGGGAAGGCCTTGGGAGCCAGAAGAAGGTAGGCTTGGAACTGAGTAGAAACAAGGGAGATGTTGAGGCTAACAGGAAGGTGAATGACCTTGAGGTCTCCAAGAGATCATTTCTGGTCTCCGTGAGAGAACGCTGAAGGCAAAAGATTGAGATGCTGGAGAGCGTGGAGCAAAGAGGCTGGGAGTGAGTCATCCCCAAGAAAGGAGAGTAACAAGTCAAGGCCAATAAGAAATGGGAAAAGGAAACAAGTTGGTAAGAGAAGCACAATAGGAGTACACAGAAAAGAGGGGGAAAAAGGGAGAGAGACAGAAATGGAGGCAGAGAGATAATGATGTGGTCAGAGAAACCAACAGAGAGAGGAGGGAAAGGGAGCATAAACGAAGGGGAACCTGAGATCATTGATGCAATGGCTCCAGAGTGAGCATAGCGGTCTCTAAGGGCCCAATGATCTACTCCAGAGAAAGCAAGTCATTTACTATGGGTCCAATCCCCCCCGGATTTGGTTATCCCAAAGATGACAGCTTAGTATTTTTTTTTTAAACCCTCACCTTCCGTCTTGGAGTCAATACTGTGTATTGGCTCCAAGGCAGAAGAGTGGTAAGGGCTAGGCAATGGGGGTCAAGTGACTTGCCCAGGGTCACACAGCTAGGAAGTGGCTGAGGCCGGATTTGAACCTAGGACCTCCCGTCTCTAGGCCTGGCTCTCAATCCACTGAGCTACCCAGCTGCCCCCGACAGCTTAGTATTTTAAGGAAGATAGCCCTCCTGTTAGGGAGATATGTTTCCCTCAAGCATTCATAGCCAAGTCAGATTGGGAGAACCATGCTGTAGCTAGGATTGGGACCAAGTCGGAAGAGCTAGCACCTAGTGGGGTCCTGAGCCATCTCCAGACCTTGGGTGCAAGGTGGGCGAGGTCATGAAGCCCCCAGATTGTGTCCAGCCCTTTACCAAATACCCTACCATCATAGCCCGCCTCAGCACCATCAACTCTGTAAGAAGAGGCCATAAAAGGACATGCTCAGCCCAGAAGACTTCTAATTACTCCATCAGTCTGACCTCAGGACAAGACCTGCTCCAACACCTTTGCCCTGAATGGACTCCTCTCATCCATGCCTGGACTTCTCTCCCCACCCAGGTCTAATTCTTCAAATTCATTGCCATATTCAAATTCTGCTCAAGAGCCATCTCCTTCAGAAGACCTTTGGTGAGGGCAGCTGAGTGGTTCAGTGGATAGAGAGAGAGCTAGGACTAGAATCAGGAGGTCCTGGGTTCAAATCTTGCCTCAGACACTTCCTAGCTATGTGTCCCTGGGCAAGTCACTTCACCCCCATTGTCTAGCCCTTACCACACAGTATTGTTATGAATTGCCTTAAGGTTTTAAAAGACAAGTGTTTATATGTATATATGCATTCATGTGCATGTGTATGTACATATATATGTACACACACATATAGGATAGTACAATGGATAGATCAATGGGCTTCAAATCAAGAAGACTCATATTAGTGGGTATCTGGGTTGCTCAGTGGATTGAGATCCAGGTCCAGAGATGGGAGGTCCTGGGTTCAAGTCTGGCCTCAGACACTTCCCAGCTGTGTGACCCTGGGCAAGTCACTTAACCCCTGTTGCCTAGACCTTACTACTCTTCTGCCTTGAAACCAATACACAGTATTGATTCCAAGATGGAAGGTAAGGGTTAAAAAAAAAGAAGAAGAAGACTCATATTCATGAATTCAAATCCACTTTCAGATACTTACTAGCTGTGTGACCCTGGGCGAGTCACTCAACTGTTTGCCTCAGCTTCTTAATCTGTAAAATGTTCTGGAGAAGGAAGTGGAAAACCATTCCTGTATCTCTGCCCAAAAAGCCTCAAATTCTATTACAAAGAGTCAGACACAACTGAAATGACTAAATGACACACACACATCTCTATATGCACACATGTGTTATCATTTGATCTTTACAACAATACTGGAAAGCTTAACATTAAGAATTGCAGCTAATAACTCTGAGACAAAAATAAGTATTTTAAAAAGGTCAAAAGGTAGAAAAATTTGAGAAAAACTTAAAAAATAAAATAAAAACAACCAGGGAAGAAAATTGAGGAAAGGAATTTTGGAATCACTGGTTTATCTAAAACCATGATTTTAACAAAAGAGCCTAGAGATAATAGTTAAAGAAATATTAAAAGAAATTGCTCAGATATCTTAGAACCAGGAGCAAGATTAAAAATTGAATCCACTGGTTATCTCCTGCTAGAGTTTGCTCATTGAACTGAGCTGGTTCATTCATAACAGTTAATTCCTGTCCTTTATGAAGATGGAATTTCTATATACACAGCTTTCTCATAGACCTTGTGGCAAATGACACTGTTTGTAACATAGCACAGTCTACCCAGTCTTACTGGATACACTACAGATTTATGTATCTCAACTCATGTATGAGATACATATTTATGTATCTCAACAATCTCAATTGGGCTCTCACTGCTGCTAGGCAATCCCAATATATTTCCTTATTCAATTCAGCATTTGTGGCTCTGAGGATTAAGAGCCACACCTAGAGATGGGAGGTCCTGAGTTCAAATTTGACCTCAGATACTTCTTAGCTGAGTGACCCTGGGAAAGTCATTTAACTCCATTGCCTAGCCCTTACTGCTCTTCTGCCTTGAAACTGATACACAGTATTGATTCTAAGATAGAAGATAAGGTAAATTGTTGGTTTTTAAAATCACTGTTCTACTCTCCACAGCAGATCTTCCCAAACTTTTCATCCCTATACAAACTTCTCATAGTTCCCCATTCCCCCAGTTTCTCAGCTGAGAGCCTCACCTTGTAAAATATTGAAAAATGGCAGTCATTTGCTGTAAGGTCCCTCTTCTCACTTCTTCACCTTCCATCACTAATTCCTTCTGCCACTATCTCTTCCTTCATACTGTCTCACATGATGAAGTGACCCTATACCTTCCCAAGACTAACCCCTCTATTATCTAAGCAATCCCATTCCATTCCATCTCCTCCAAAAGATTTCCTGCTCTATCATCTTTATTGTTCCACTCATTTTCAATCCGATCTCATCTAGGTTCATTTCCTACTGCCTAGAAACAAGTCCATGTCTCCCCTTCCTAAAAAAAGAGAAGCCTCACTTGATCTTCCATATCCACTATCATCTTCTGTATCACTTCCATCACCACTATCATCTTCTGTTCTTGAAAAGGCATCTAAAATAAGTGCCCGAACTCTCTCTCTCTCCTCTTGCTCTCTTCTCCACCCATCACCATCCAGCTTCGGACTTTATTATTCCACTGCAGATGCTGCTCTCTCCAAAGTTACTAATAATTTATTGCCAAATCCAACGACAGTTTTCTCAATCATCATTCTCTTTGACTTCCTTGAAGCCTTTGCATGACTGATCCTGTTCTCCTCCTTAATATGTATTAAGATTAAAATTCCCTGGAGACTGTATCCTAATTTATATGCATTTATTAAATAATTTAAAAAGCAGGTCAAGCAAGGAAAAAGCACAACCACATGTGACTGACTGGTGCCTTCACAAGCCTCCTCCCCTAGCTGGTGCTTGCCCATCCAGGTATCTTCCCAAAGCCAGCTGCTACATGTGTGCCAGTGTTCACCTAGTCACATTCTCTTGCCTTGATTTAGAGGCAAAAGAGAGCCACTTCCTCTCCCCAGTCCAATTTTATGCTCCCTTTTGTGACATCCCTTTTCTGAATCCCTCTAACATGGTTCAGACCAGAGAACAATCTTCTGGATGCCAGGAGTCAGGCGGGACATGAGGTTAGTGTCTTCCTTGATTCAAAGGTCCTCTATTAAATATGATTTTTGTGGCATCATGTTCTACTACATTTCTACTCTTCTGTACTTGTTTGCAAAGTTTCTACGTCCTAATTAATGATCAGTTTTTTGAAAAAGTGCTACTTGGAGTTGAGAAACAGGGATAATATTTTCTATTCCCATTCAGTATTCTTCAGAGGTCTGTCATCTGTAACATTTCTAAAATTCTATTCAGGCTCTTTATTTCTTGGAATCAAGGATCAAAAATTATCTGTATACTAAAAAGCAGGAGGATCAACGGACAAATCATTTTATAAAACAAACTATAATTTCCCTAGAGGTAATGACAACTATGTAACAATATATGAACATTTGGGGATTGGCACCAATGCAGAATTTAGGGGCAAACTTATAACTCTAAACACTTTTGTTAATAAAAATAAAGAGAGAAAGAATAAAACAGCAAATGCTCATGCAACTGAAAAAAAAACCTAGAAAACCAACAAATTAAAAACTCCCTACTTAACACCAAAATAAAAATGCTAGAAATCTAAAGATGAAAAATGTTGAAAGGGAAAAAATTGATTTAATAAACACATATAAAAAACAAATAAAAAACAACTAGGTGTTTCCTCTTTGAAAACACTAATAAAATGGGTATCATTTGTGGATTAAATTTAAAAATTCTAAATTTTAAAAATTTAGAAAACCAAACTATTAATATAAAAAATTAAAAAGATGAATAAACAATGATGAGAAAATAAAATAAATTATTAGGAATTTTTCCACCAGATTATATACAAAATCAATGGCTTCAACAGGCCGGCTAAACCTTGTGAGGGTAGCCATTGGGTCGTAGACCCCTGGTGAACTAAGGCTTTGCTCACCCAGCATGTGAAGACTGCTTCGGCTGAACAGACGGAAGAAACCAATAAGAAGGTTCAACGGCTGAGAGGGCGACGCAGCAAAGCACTGTAGAGTGCTTAGGGCATGTTGGAGCACAAAAAACAACATGGCCATCCAATGCAGCTGAGGAAGTCTCCAGATGTAATGACTTTTCGTGCCACTGGACCCAGGCTTCCAACTCCGAGAGAGTGGGACTGTCTCTGTGCATCAGCTTTTCCACTTAAATCTCCTTCATGCACAAGTGTCTTTGTGCACACTCATCTACATCACAGATGAAAGCGCACAAAGACAATCGTCATCCTCGGTTACTGAGAGACTACTACCATATACAAAATTAGTAGTCTAAAATGAATATTTACAAAATGAATATAAACTACCTAGATTGATAGACCAGGAAATAAAAGTCTTAAGTAATCCTATCCTAGAAAAATAAATGGAAGAAGCCATAAATAAGCTTCCAAAAGGGGAAAAAAACACATGCAGATGGTTTTACAAACAAGTTCCATTGGACATTTAAAGGACAATTTCAATATTATATGAGTTGTTTGAAAAAATGGAAAAGAAAAGGTCTTCCTTGTCTCTTCAGGGGGGCAGGACTTGGACCAGAGTTCCCCAGGGAAGGGTGAGGGAAAATAATGAGAGAATACAAAGGTTGGAGTCAGAAGAGTCTCGCCATGCTGACTGCAAAACAAGTACAAGTTATAATTATATGTTAGCAAACTGCTAACATCTTTTAAAGGTACAGATCACAGAAAATGACAGCACTCCTCTGAGGCGTCCTTGGGAAAGTACAACAAGGATGGCAGATATGACACCTGGTGCAGGATAAGGATCCCAGGAATTAGGGCAGGATAATGGTTCTAAGAAATATAGATAGGCACTTGGGGTAAGATTATGATTTAAGCACCATCCAGGGTTTATGGAATGGTCAGCAACAACATGTATAACTATGAAAGACCTAAAGAAGGGGAGGGAAAGGGCACTTGGGCTCGTTCTCAGACAGACTCTGAGTATCAACCTCTTGATGGATGGCACTCAGATCTTTATCTTAGATGGGCTCCACGTTATCAACCTCTGACACCTCCTAAATTCCTTCTGTGTTACAAATATAATCTTGATGCTATTCCCAGGAGAATCAAAACAGAGAAAGAATATGATAAACCAATATTCCTAAGGAAAATTGGCACAAACATTTTAAGTAATATGATAGTTAGGAGACTATAGCAAAATATGTAAATGATCATTCAATCTGACCAGGCTAAATTTAGACCAGGAATGCAGGGTTAGTTCAATATTAGTAAAACAATAAACAAAATTAACCATAATAATAAAAACAAAACAGAAATCATGTTATACTAATAGATGTGGGAAAATCTTTTGATGAAAATGTCCAGGATCACCATTGCTATTCAAAATAATGGTAGGAATGCTTGCGAAAGAAATTAAGGGATTTGTTGTTGTTGCTTAGTCATTTTCAGTCCTATCTGATGCTTCATGGCCCCACTTAGAGCAGTTTGCCATTTCCTTCTCCAGCTCATCTGTACAGTTGAAGAAACTGAGGCAAGCAGCTTCAAATTACTTTCCAAGCATCACATAGTGTCTAAAATTGGATTCAAAACTCAGTCCTTCCAGACTCCATGCCCAGCACTCTATCTATTGTACTACATAGCCGTATCTATCAAGGGAATAAGTATAGGTAAATAGAAAACAAAATTATTGATTTTTACAGGGGATATGATTATTTGCTTAGAAAACCTTAAAAAGCTAGAGAGCACAAAGGATAGAACACCAGGCCTGGCATCAGGAGGACCTGAATTCAAATCTCATCTCAGATACTTCTCAGCTGCATGACTCTGGGCAAGTTACTTAACCCCCCCATTGCCTAGACCTTGCCACTCTCCTGTCTTAGAACTGATACTACGACAGACTGTAAGGATTTAAAAGAAACAGAAAAGCAAAGAAAACCCTACAGAGTTGACTAAAAGAATTGAAATAAAAACTCCAGCAAAGTCTCAGTATATAAAATAAAGCAACAGAAATGATCTGCTGGGACTAAGTTTCAATCTGAACTCGCCAGTCCTCTCCCAGAGATAATCTCCAATATCTAGGAGTTGGCCACCCTCCTGCTTTCACAAGGAAGGTCCCAAATTTTTCCCATCAGAACCTCCAATACTCAAATGATAAAATCATCATATATTTCAAAACTATGTTTCCTTGTGGATTTTCTCTGGTTCCCTCCTAAAATGCTTCAGGTTCTAGGCTATATTTCAATCTAGACATCTTCTTCATTTTTGTATCTGGAAAAAACATGCACTCTTCTTTCCTTTTTCATTGTTGTTGGACTTTTCTCCTGATGACTTCGATGAAGGCATACAGAGTACTTTCAATGATGATGGCATAATTCTGGGAAGATACTGACTACAGGGTATGAATACCTAAAGTCTAAATACAAAAAAAATCGACACTTTCTTGAGAATTGGGGGCAACTGAACGGATGATCAAAGGCAGCAATGATTCTTCCAAATATCTAGAACTATAAGCTCATAAGTAGGCATAAGGTTGAAAAACTAACCCCAAATTTTATTGCCCCCTGGGGCTGATGGAGAGGGGGCCCCAGCTCCTAGAAATAGGGATCACAAGCTCATGACTTCTGCCCTTGTTAGAACTCTTCTGGATATTGGGCTCCATGCATAGAAGGGACACTCATAAGCTAGAGGGTCCAGAAGAGGACAGCCAAGATTCTGAAGGGCCTGTTTGAAGGAAGCAAAGATTTAGGGCCTATAGCAAAGCTTGATGGGTAAGTAAGGGCTGGATTCCATATTGGAAAGACTACCACATGGAGAAAAGTTTATATTTGTTATAGATGGCCGCAGAGGACAGAACCATGGAACACGAATGGGATTTGCAAAGGGACAGATGGAAGATTGCTTCAAAATAAACTTCCTAAAATTTGTCACAGTTCTAAGGAGAATGGAATGGACTCCCTGAAAAGATGATGGGATTCTCTTTAGAAGTTTTCTGTTAGAGGCTAGATGATCATTTCTTGGGTATGTTACAATGGAGGTTCATCTCTGGCCCTGTTTGTGCTTGAAAACTGCTCAGGTCCCTTCCAAATCTCCATTTCTGTGATGTAGTGGCTTTTCTGAACCCTCCACCATCTTGCTTGAGTTCTCTCCTCAAGTGACATTATACCATTCAAATGATCTCATAATTAACAATTCTAAGATGAACACTTGTAGGGAAATTCTAAATTTTGTAGCGAAAATTAACAAAAACAAAAAATTTTTCTTAAAATTAACAAAAACAAAAAAAATTTTCATTCTACATTCTTTACCTCTCTGGGAAATTGGCAGTGGACTCCATTCTTTTTGTTTGTTTGTTTGTTTGTTCATTTATTTTTTTTTAAACCCTTACCTTCCGTCTTGAAGTCAATACTGTGTATTGGCTCCAAGGCAGAAGAGTGGTAAGGGCTGGGCAATGGGGGTCAAGTGACTTGCCCAGGGTCACACAGCTGGGAAGTGTCTGAGGCCAGATTTGAACCTAGGACCTCCCATCTCTAGGCCTGGCTCTCAATCCACTGAGCTACCCAGCTGCCCCCTATTTATTTATTTATTTAAGGATATTTTTCCATGGTTACATGATTCATGTTCTTTCCCTCACTTCCTCCCTCCCCTTTCCCATAGCCAATGAGCAATTCCACTGGGTTTTACATGTATCATTGATCAAGACCTATTGCCATTTTACTAATATTTGCAATAGGGTGACTGTTTAGAGTCTATATTCCCAATCATATCCCTATCGGCCCATATGATCAAGCAATTGTTTTTCTTCTGCATTTCTACTCCCACCGTTCTTTCTCTGGATGTGAATTGCATTCATCCTCATAAGTCTTTCAGAATTGTCCTGGATCATAGCATTGCTGCTAGTAGAGAAGTCCATTACATTCAATTGTGCCACAGTGTATCCGTCTCTGTGTACAATGTTCTCCTGGTTCTGTTCCTTTCACTCTTCATCAGTTCCTGGAGGTTGTTCCAGTTCACATGGAATCCCTCCAGTTCATTATTCCTTTTAGCACAATAGTATTCCATCACCATCAGATACCACAATTTGTTCAGCCATTCCCCAATCGAAGGTAATAGTGGACTCCATTCTTAATTCACAAACCTTAGAATCAATACTAAGTATTTAGTTTCAAGGCAGAAGAATAGTAATGGCTAGGCAATTGGGGTTAAGCAACTTGCCCAGGGTCACATGGTTAGGAAGTATCTGAGGTCAAATTTGAACCCAAGACCTCCATGTATAGGTATGGCTTTTTATCCACTGAGCCACCTACCTGCCCAGTGACTCATCACTCTTAAAAAACAGGAGCTAGGAACCAGATATAGAGATAAAAGGACCTGGGTTCAAATGTGGCCTCAGACACTTCCTAACTGTATGACCCTGAACAAATCATTCAGCCCAAAATATCTAGCTCTTATCACTTTTCTGCCTTGAAACCAAATACTTAGTAGTGATTCTAAGACAGAAATTAGGAGTTAAAAAAAGAAAAGTAGCTCATCTTCATCCATATCATGACACTTTATTGTGAATATCTCTGAGAGTTCTGTCCTTATTCCTCCATACTTTTCTCTACTCCATTTCATGGCTGCCCCATGATTTAAAGAATCTACTAGAAAATTTTATTAATCACTTTGTGATTCACATGGTTGTTAATTACTAGGTTTTACCATGTTAATAGAGGGCCAGGCATGGAGTCTAGAAGACTGAGTTCAAATCTGATCTCATCTATTTACTCATTGTAACCAGTGACTATGGGCAAGTCACTTGAACTCTGTATACCTCAGTTTCTTCACCTGTAAATGAGGATCATAATAATGCTTAACCCTCAGCCTTGTTGTGTCAAATAGGATGATGTCTGCAAGAGGGCTTACTTATCCTGTCTTTGACATACAGTACATGCTTAATAAATCCTTGTTCCCTCTCTCCCTTCCCTTCAATCATCTTTACTTAATCCTCATTCATGCCATGACAATTTGTTGTGGATGTCTCTCAGGGTCCTGTCCTTGGTCCTCCTCACTTTTCTATCTACATCCATCCCCTGGGTGCCCCAGGATGTCACTAGTCCACGAGAAAAATATGTGAATCACTTTGTTGACCCAATATCATGCTCTGTCATTGAACATGCAAGTCACTGGGATGTCCATTCCACAAAAGCAAAAGCCATGAGAGCCCCCGGGACAGAATGATTGCAATAATATCCTATAGAGTGTTTCCTTTAGGGTCCTTCCTCTACACTTCTGTCTCTTCCTCATTCAGATATCCAGACATTTATTGTGGGGCTGGGAGAGAAAGAATGTTCATTGGCTGAAGAAATCAATAAATTGGGCTGGAGGATGCCAATGACCATCCTCCCTCAATTCTGCTGGGAGAGGGGAAAAGTGCCATGTAACAGTTATATATTATTGGCTTACCTCCGCCCCTCAAACTCTGCGAACCTCTCTCTATTCCTCACTTGTTAAATAAGGATCTCTTTCTTCATGGTGCCTTCATCAGTGTGTGCACCCATCATCATGCTATGGAAAACACTGGCAAAACGAAAAACTGTTACGAAGATGTTAAATATTATTTTTATTACAATTAACTGGTACCAGGAGTCGAACTTCCCAAGCATCAAATATGAAATTCCCTGTTTAGGATGCCAAGTCCTTTACAACCAACCCCCTTCCTACCTTTCCACTATTGCTATATCTTACTCTGACCACATACTCTTTGATCCATTAACAATGGCCTCTTTGCTCTTGAAAACAGGACAACCAACCTCTTTGCTTTTGTATTTTCTCTTCCTGTTACCCATACTTGAAATTCTCTGCCTCTCTCTTTGTCTCTGACTCTGTCTCTCTGTCTCTGACTCTGTCTCTGTCTCTGTCTCTCTGTCTCTGACTCTGTCTCTGTCTCTGTCTCTGTCTGTCTGTCTGTCTGTCTCTCTCCATTTCTACCCACTGGCTTCCTTAACTTTCTGAAAGTTCTTACTAAAATCCCATCTTCTAAAGGAATTCTTATCTGAACCCCTCTTAAGTCTGCTGCCTTTCCTTGCCATTGATTTCTTATTTATCTTTTATATAGCTTGTTTCTACATATTTGTTTGCTTCTGGTCTCATTAGACTGTGCATCCTTTGAGAGCAAGGACCGTCTTTTGCCACTGCGTATCTCTAACACTTAGTACAGTGCCTGGCACACAGTCGGTACTTAATAAATGTTTATTGACAGACCAAAAGAAGTAGACTAAGAGCTCTTTTCTTTTTTTACTATAAAGTTATATATGCAAAAAGCATATACATATAATGTATATACATATATATATATATGGATGTGGATCTATCCTGTACTCTGTATTTAGGCACAAGTCTGTTAGAAACAATTTTTAAAGCCAATATTCTTAATTAAAGTTATTTCTTTTTTTTAAACCCTCACCTTCCATCTTGGAGTCAATACTGTGTATTGGCTCCAAGGCAGAAGAGTGGTAAGGGCTAGGCAATGGGGGTCAAGTGACTTGCCCAGGGTCACACAGCTGGGAAGTATCTGAGGCCAGATTTGAACCCAGGACCTCCCATCTCTAGGCCTGGCTCTCAATCCACTGAGCTACCCAGCTGCCCCCAATTAAAGTTATTTCTACATGAAAGTGAACTATCCAAATGGACGTGGTCTATGCTACCCCCAACCCCCATGCCTTCAGACATTTCCTTCTATCCACAAATATTTGGAATAACATTTATAGTAAATAAGAACTTGAAAAATATTATAATGTTAAAATACATTTTGGGGTTAACATTCCAAAAAGTCAGTCATTAATCAGTTCTTCCCTTGACAGATACATTAACAAAGCATTTAAGTGCTTACTTCATGCCAGGCATGGGAATACACAAGTTCTATGCACCGGGAATACAAATATAAACAGAAAGAAAGACATTTTTGGCCCTGAACGAGTTTAAGTTCTAAGGAAGAAAGTCTCCATGTAAAAAGTGTGCTGAAAAATAAGGAGAGCAGGGGCATACACAAAGGGGCCAGGTAGAAAGGTAGCCTGGAATCACAGGGTGGACTAGATTTGCCATCCCCATGGCTGGCTGGCTACTTCCTCAAATGGAGTTTCTGGGTAGGAACTCACTGGAAAGAAGAGGAGAGAGGCCACTGTTGGGAGCCGAAGGGACTAATCCTCTCTGGTGTTCTAGACTTCTTCAGGAACCAAGATGTCTGCTCCTTCTGATCAATACTTTAAACTCTTCTAAATGGAGGCCAGGGCAGTGCTTCTAGATGGGTGGTAGCTCAATCCATTCAGAGAATGGAGAAAATAATGTTTTTTAAAAAAATAACCCTTGTTCAAAGATTGATTTCTGCCCTTTACCCGTTTTCTTAAGAAAGGACCTCTTGGTCTTGACCTTCCATGTACTATCAATTATTTTTCAATATTTCTAGAGGAACCAAGAAGGAGATGTTGAAAATTATAATTCATTTTCCTTTTAAAATCATAAACTGTCACACAAAACATTGTAGTAATCCAAGCTTTTATTTAAGAGAGAGCAGACATCTTGGTTCCTGAAGAGGTCTAGAACACTAGAGAGGATTAGTCCCTTCAGCTCCCAACTGTGACCTCTCTCCTCTTCTTTCCAGTGAGTTCCTACCCAGAAACTCCATTTGAAGGGGGCAGCTGGGTGGCTCAGTGGATTGAGAGCCAGGTCCAGAGATGGGAGGTCCTGGGTTCAAATTTGACCTCAGATACTTCCTAGCTGGGTGACCCTGGGCAAGTCACTTGACCCCCATTGCCCAGCCCTTATCACTCTTCTGCCTTAGAACCAATTCACAATGTTGCTTCTAAGATGGAAGGTAAGGATTAAAAAAAATGATAGAGCTTTGTGAGAAAAGAAGAGGGGATTGGGTCATCTCAGAGCAGGCCAATAGAGGTGAGATTTAATTTATGTTATAAAGAACTCTTCTTTGATAAGGAAGTTTGGATAATTGTCCAGATGCTTTTGAAGAATCAACCAAAAGGGAAGGTCTAGAATTCAGAGATTATTAGTCTCAAGATTAGGGTTCACAAGTCTGGAGTTCCTTTACTGGTCAGGATATCTTGGTTGGGTTTTGTCTGGGACCAATTCTTATCAGAGCTGTTTACTTCTGTTTAGCTTCTGTTCTTGGAATTTTACATTTTATTTCATTACAATTAAACCTTATACGGTGATGTCTGTTTTGCATATTTTTAATATCTAAACTCCACAGTCTTACATTTCTCCACATCCCCACCTTTGGCCACCAGAAGCTGAAGCCTGCATTTGACCAGCCAAAGACTGAGTGAATGGCCTTAGTGCCATACTTGTAGCAAGTTAATAGAAAATTTTTAAATGATAAAAGAACACAGAGCTTAAATAACAGCAACAATAGCTTAGCTATGTGTACAGTACCTATTAAATAATTTTTAACAGCTCTAATCAGAGACCAGAGGGCATCTTCCAGAAGGATCCATAGCATATTAAATACCATGGAGGATTAGAGTATTCTCCAAAAAGGAAAGGCCTGGGACTTGGTCCTTGATTGTCTTTTAAATGATACATTAATTAGTATCAAAGTCACTGGTAGTTATATCATCCTGCTATAACTTTTACAAGATAGATCTTAAAACTCATTTTAAAAAATTAAAAATCAAGTCTTGATGGGTCAAAATATTTGCCCTGAAAGTCATTTGTATTTCAGAGTCAATGATGTTCACACACATCTCTGCTTGCTTCTCAAAATTGTATGTTCTTTTTCATTTTTAGCTTGATCTAAATCTCATCTTCATCCGTTCATTTATTCCCCACTTAGGAGGATAATATTTCACAGAGGTTTCAAAAAATGTTTGTATGATATACTCCCTTTTTCTGGGAACCAATTTCAGTTGCATTACTTCCTATCCAGTTTCTTTTCTCAAAGTTCAGAGCACTGGTAACATTTGTACTTTATATTACTGTTTTTCAGACTTGGAAAACATAAAGACAGAGGCAGCTCCAAAGGAGAATATTCCTGGAGAAGACTCAAAGGCTGATAATAGCTGTTCTCCTTGTGGAGAAAGTGAGAGCCAGGAAAAGACTCCAGAGGTAAAACATAAGTGGAATTTGAGAAAAAGGAGCAATCACCAGAAGATTCAAAGTGAAGACAAAATTAATCAAGATGAGGAATGGGAGGAAGACTCCAGTCAAGATTCAAACTTTTCTGAACATCACAAAGATCATAAGGTTGAGAAGCTCTATAAATGTAAAGAATGTGGGAAAACATTCACTCGCAAGTCAAGAATTATTCGACATCAGAAGATCCATACTGGAGAGAAGCCTTATAAATGTGATGAATGTGGGAAAGCCTTCATGGAGAGCTCAACTCTCATTTTACATCAGAGAATTCATACTAAGGAGAAGCCTTATAAATGTAATGAATGTGGGAAAGCTTTCACTCAAAACTCCACACTTGTTATGCACCAAAGGATTCATACTGGAGAGAAGCCTTATAAATGTAATGAGTGTGGGAAAGCCTTTAGTCAGAGCTCCAATCTTATTGTACATCAAAAGACTCATATTGGAGAGAAGCCTTATAAATGCAATGAATGTGGGAAATCCTTCACTCAAAATTCGACCCTTGTTAAACACCAGAGAATTCACACTGGAGAGAAACCTTATAAATGTGATGAATGTGGGAAAGCCTTCACTCAATACTCAACGCTTCTAAAGCACCACAGAATCCATAATGGAGAGAAGCCTTATAAATGTGAAGAATGTGGGAAAGGCTTCAGTGAAAGCTCAACTCTTATTATACATCAGATAATTCATACTGGCGAGAAGTCTTATATATGTCATGAGTGTGGGAAATCCTTCATTCAAAGCTCAAACCTTATTGTACATCAGAAGATTCATACTGGAGAGAAGCCTTATAAATGTAAAGAATGTGGGAAAGCCTTCACTCAAAGCTCAGATCTTTTTAAACATCACAGAATTCATACCGGAGAGAAACCTTATAAATGTGATGAATGTGGGAAAGCTTTCATTCAGAGTTCACTTCTTATTAGGCATAAGATGATTCATACTGGAGAGAAGCCTTATAAATGCAATGAATGTGGGAAAGCCTTCAGTCGGAGTTCAAACCTTGTTGTACATCAGAAGACTCATTTTGGAGAGAAGCATATTGTAAAAAATACAGGACATCCTTCTTGTGATATTAAGCAGGAAGAGATTCATATTGGAGAATAGCCTTTTTAATATAATTAGTGTAGGAAAGTCATCAGTGGCACTTCAACCAGTATATATATGTAATATTGGAAATTGAAGAATAAAAAAGCATTTGTTAGGAATTCACTATGTGCCAAGTGCTGGGTTAATTACTGAGTATTCAGGTAATAAGACAGTCCCTATTCTCAAAATGCTTCTAACCTAATTTGGGAAGACGACATGTTAATTCAACCAGCTGCAAAATGGAAGGGAAAGGCACAAAATATTAAGGAATCAAGTATAAGTTCAATAGCAATGCCCATCACTTCTTAGCAAGAATCTGGATTTTTGTCCAAAAATGGCTGCCCATCCTAATTACGAATGGGGGAGTGGTTTTGAGGGTCTGAGTGGAAAAGGAAATGTAGATGCTCTCTGGGAAGGGACTGGAATTTGAAGCATTGTCAGAAGTAGAAGAGAGAAAGAGCCATTTAAGAAAGGAGGAAGATTTTTGTAGGGAAAAGGAAATTTAGATCTCAGGGGGAACCAGTTGGACCTTCCTGTTAATCCTTCATGAGAACTGAGACTGCTTATAAGGCAAAGAGGAAGATGTCAACTCATACTGGATTTAATTCATAGAAATGTAATGAACATTTGAAGACTTTCCAAGCCTTGCCCCCAAGATACTCTCTTCCCAGTTTTTCATTTGGCTGTCCGGATTTCAATACCATGCCTTAGTTTTAGCCTCAACATGGAATCTCCCTCAGTACCTAGAATCTCTTCAACTTGAAATATCTTTTCTGTCCTTTTCTCCTTGACTCTTTCTTTCTGATTCTGACTCCCTTCTCCTACTGGTGAATTCTTCTCCAAGCTTCTATTTGGGGAAGGGTACCAGAATGGTCAAACTTTTTCTTCTCCTCCTTCATGCTTTTCTGACTTTGTAGATTAAAATACAAAAAAACCCTTGCATGGGTCCTTGTGCCTCTTTCTACCACTCCACCTTCCAAACCACTGTCATGTATTGTCTCCCAATTAGAATGTAAGCACTTTAAGGGAAGTATTTCTGCTTGTATATATATTGTCCATTCTCATCACTGAGCCTGACAAACAGTAAATCTTTAATAAATGCTCCTTGCCTTGCCGTTGTTACACAATACAAGCCTTACCTAATATCAGAGGATCCATAGAGGAGAAAACTAGTCATACATAAATTTAGTTTAGTGTTTGTGCTTCAGATATTTTTCCTATAATGACTTTTTCCTTAATTCATTCTGTAACTCTTTTTCATTTAATGAGTATATTCAAGAATATACATTTATTGCTATGATTAATGAATTCAATTTGCTTTCTGGCATTTTCTTCATATGTATTGACTGGGTTGAGGAAATTCCTTTTTCAGGTAATAACTACTTATTTCATTTTCATCTATGTCTCACTAATATTATTCTTCACTCTGATAGTGACTTCTTAGATAAGATTTCTTGTAACAAGTGATTCTAGGCAATTAAAAGAATGATGATGCCCTCCATGAAATATGGAAGTTAAGAGATGAGATGGATTTAGGGGGGAAAGATAGTGCAGTCAGAGTAGGACATGTTGAGTTTAAGATGTTTCCAATATGAAATGTTGCCAAGGAAGATGGAAGTGCAGAACATGGGCTCAGGAAAGAGTGGATATATAGATCTAGGAGTCATCAGTGCAGAGATGATAGGAAATCCTGTATTAGCCAAGGAAATCACTAAGAGAAGCATTAAACAAGAGAGAGCAGAGGGCAGGATTCTGGAGGACAGCATACTTTGAGGTTAGGACACAGATGAAGATCCACTATGTAAAAATGAGATGTCAGACTGTTAGGAGCAGAATCACAAAGAAATCCTCTGAAGAAAATTGAAGTAGGAGAGAATCCATGGGAGAAAGAGTGTGTTCAACATTGCAATAATTACAAAGCTTTTCAGGATGAAGACTAGGCAAAACAATTTAGAATTTATCAAGATATAGAAATCATATTGCAAATGGTTGGAAGGTGAGAAAATGGAGGTAGTGAGTATAAGTAGAACTACTTTGCAAGTATTTTTATTAATGCTTATCCATTAATTTAGTGATTTTGTAAGAGTTTGAATGCAAAAGGGAGAAGAATATAGGGGTTCAGGAGGCAGATTGAGAGCCAGGTCTAGAGACAGGAAGTCCTGGGTTCAAATGTGACCTCAAACACTTCCTAGCTATGTGACACTGGGCAACTCACTTAATTATCATTGCCTAGCCATCACAGCTCTTTTGCCTTGGAACCAATACTTACTATTGATTCCAGGACAGAAAGTAGGGTTTAAAAAAGAATATGGGAGTTCTGAATGTGTTTGGAGACAGCAGGGAAGGAAGGAGACAATGTATAAGGAGAGGTTGAACTCAACTTTGTGCATATGTGTTTACAAATCCTTCATAGTCCAACCCTTCCGTTCTTCTCTGAAGCACTTCTGTCAATCATTCCTCCAAGATCATTATCTCCTTAATAGACTTTTGAGCAGTAAAATTCCTCCAGCCAAACCTTCCCAGGCAGAACCCTCAGGGAACCCAAAAATACCAGTGATCCTGGAATCTGCTCATCCTAGAACAAAGGCACAAAGAGGATGATGGAAGGAATCCAGTTGTGAAGGCGAAGGATGTAGATGATGGAGTAGAACTGATGTAGCTAACCAAGGTATTAGATAAGCAAGGGAGGACAATATGATCAGTACAGGAGTGGTAGCCTGGGGAAGGAGTCAAGTTTTGAGGTGACAAGGTCACAAGGGAAATAGAATTAGTATAATATGAAAAAGGATTTTGAAGTCCAAGAACATGATAGTGGAATATTTGTGGGAGATAAACTCAATGGTAAGACTGTCTCTATGTGTAGCTGAGGTATAATGGCATTATGGGAATTAAGTAGATTGAAGAAATAGGAATTTAGGGTGCTTGCAGGAGTGTATGTTTAAAATCTCCTAGTTTAATGAACAGATTTTCTTCCTTTTAGGAAAATCCAATCCATGGTTCAAGGAGGAAGGGCCAGAGACTTGCCATGGTTTGAGGGGAGAAAAACTATATCAGGGAAAAGTTTAAAAATATTAGTCCTAGGGGGCAGCTGGGTAGCACAGTGGATTGAGAGCCAGTCCTAGAGATGGGAGGTCCTAGGTTCAAATCTGGCCTCAGACACTTCCCAGCTGTGTGACCCTGGGCAAGTCACTTGACCCCCATTGCCTAGCCCTTACCACTCTTCTGTCTTGGAGCCAATACACAGTATTGACTCCAAGATGGAAGGTAAGGGTTTTATATATATATATATATATACATATATATATATATATATATTAGTCCTATTACATCATATCTGTTGTCTGTTTGGCTGCTGAGCAATGGAAACTTTTGGCCCCAACTTTTAGTGGGAACGTGGGGGAATGATTAATGACTAAATGAAATGAATGAACAATTAGCTAATCTAATTTTTTAAAAAAGAAAAATCCAAATTAACCATATCAAAAATATTTGAAAATTCACAACAAATGAAGAAATAATATATAATTAGAAAGACTGTTGCCCACCCACATGTGAATAAAACCAACAACATACACAACATAAATAAATTTTTACAAAAACATGAAACATGCAAATTAACTTAATTAGAAAAAAAGAATTTGAATAATTCCATCTCTGAAGAAGAAATTGAACAAGTTATAAATGAAGTAGCAAAGGAAACAAACAAAAAATGGAACCAGATCCTTCCACAAGTGAATTTTATCAAAGGTCCTAAGAATTGCTAAAAGTTAATTTCTGGTAGAAAATAACTGATTCAATTTTGTTTGTATCATTCTATTGCTATATCTGACTCTGGTTTCCACTTATAGCTACTGGTTTCCTTCAGTGTCTTCTTGCTTCTTTTTAATACAGAAAGATTTAATTTGCAAAAAGGATGATTTCAGAGGCTATGGAATGTCTCCCTTCCTGATCTAGATTGATAATTCTTTTTTTATTAATTAGGAATATCTATTCTTAAAAGGAATCATCTCATATGTAATCTTCTGTAGTTGATATATATTTGTTGATATATATTTTCCTTCATAAGCTTACTACTTCAGTGGGGATGATGAGTTGCATTGTAGTAAGCAGCCATCTTTTTTTTCTATGTTTGATAGAATGTATAAATATTGCTTGTTGAATTGTGAATGACTCATTCCCCATCACTGCTGATGGATTGTCCCACACTATTTTTTTTATACCCTTACCTTCTGTCTTGGAGTCAATACTGCGTATTGGCTCCAAGGCAGAAGAGTGGTAAGGGCTAGGCAACGGGGGTCAAGTGACTTGCCCAGGGTCACACAGCTGGTTAGTGTCTGAGGTCACATTTGAACCTAGGACCTCCCATCTCTAGGCCTGACTCTCAATCCACTGAGCTACCCAGATGCCCCCTTGTCCCACACTATTAATTGTAATAAAGTCTGCCTTATTATCTGTGCTAGCTTATTGACTATAGCAAATCAAATTGATAAGAAAATTCATGAGACAATTCTAAGAATACTAGCTGAGACTGGATGACCCAACTCTCAAAGACTCCCAGCTTAAAAAACTTTCCAAGCACACAAGATAAATTCACCAAATTGGCACCTTTTAGAGAGAGGGACCTAGGAGGGCTGGTAACAGTTGCAGTACAGAACTTTTGTGCTCGAAATTGAAAGATCTACCGAGGCAAGTTAGTGTTGTGTATATTTTTGGATTGTGTTATCTGATTGTCTGTGGGTAACGCATGCCTTGGCTGCCCTTCCTATCCAAATTCCCAATTCAATTTATAATGGAGATTCATTCATTCAGAATGGAAGTTCATAAATCAAGAGTAAATCGTGGAATCCCATTCTAAATAATGACAGAAGCTGAACATAAAATTTAAAAATTCATTAGAGCAATCAATGGTCATTATGGGAGTTGGTCATTCTTTTTAAAAATTAATTAATTTAAATTATTTTCCATGGTTATATGGTTCATGTTCTTTCCTTTTCCTCCTCTTTCCCCCCTCCCATAGCCAACATGCAAGTCAACTGGGTTTTACAAGTATCAATGATCAAGACCTATTCCCATATTATTGATATTTGCCCTAGGGTGATCATTTAGAGTCAATATCCCCAATTATATCCCCATCGAACCATATGATCAAGCAGTTGTTTTTCTTCTGTGTTCCTGCTCCCACAGTTCTTTCTCTGGATATGGATAGTGTTCTTTAAATTCCTCAGAATTGTCCTGGATCATTGCATTGCTGCTAGTAGAGAAGTTCGTTACATTTGATTGTGCCACAGTGTATCAGTCTCTATGTACAATGTTCTCCTGGTTCTGCTTCTCTCACTCTGCATCAATTCCTGGAGGTCGTTCCAGTTCACATGGAATCCCTCCAGTTCATCACTCCTTTGAGCACAATAGTATTCCATCACCAACATATACTACAATTTGTTCAGCCATTCCCCAATCAAAGGGCATCCCCTCATTTTCCACTTTTTTTGCCACCACAAATAGCACAGCTATGAATATTTTTTTACATGTATTTTTCCTTATTATCTCTTTGGGGTACAAACCCAGAAGTAGTATGGATCAAAGGGCAGGCAGTCATTTAAAGCCCTTTGGGCATAATTTCAAATTGCCTTCTAGAATGATTGGATCAATTCAGGAGTTGATCATTCTGTTCTGGAACAGAATCCTCCTTGAAATATTTTGGCAAGCTGAAAAAAAAAATACTTAGGAAGAACTGATGCCTATATTTGCTCAGCTCTGCCAAACTAATGGTCAAACTGTTTTTATTTTACTGAACAGTCTTGGACTTTATTTGGTCCATTTGATCATGAAATGTTATACATTTTAAAGGGTAAAATAGAAGTAGAATTCCCCAAATAGAGGTGTTACTGGATATTTGAACAGATACTGAAGTTTATAAAATTTTTCAATTAAATTGTGAAAAATGATTGAATCTTTCTCTTGGGGAAAAAAAAGTGACCACTTCCTTATGAACTTTCACCAGAGGACAGACGCTGGCATTCTTTGTCACATTTTCCACCTAGGGTCCCCCCACTAGTCTAAAACACCCCCATTTTAAAATAAGGGGAGAATAGGAAGATTTTTATGGCTCTAAAATTATTGTTCTACATTGGGAAAGTGCTTGTTTCTTCTTTTGTTAAAATTAATTCTAAGATTTATCATGGTCTCCAAGCTTTATTTCACCAATTTTGATATTTTTGATCTGGATTTGTAGCTAGATGATCTGGAAGAGTAGCTAGAACTGGTCAGCAGTACTGAAGATTGGCCATTTTAAGATGGATATTTATATTGGGTTTTGATAAATTAGGAAAACCTTTTTTCACAGCATGACTGATTTGTTTTCTAAATGGGAACTGCTGATGCCATCTTTGTAACTTGAAGAGTAATTTGATTTTAATCACTCTGTCCTGGAGTCTGAATGAAGCTAATATGAAATGTCAAAATTGATAGAGATGAAATGATATAAAGTAACTCAGAAATGCATTCAAATGAATTGATGACATTTGACTGGCAATCCATTTCCCCCTATTTTGAGTCTATCATAGTGTTTTATATTATTATTGTACTTCTATTTTATTGTGATTTTGTGAAACTAGAGTGTAAGAAGTATTGTTCATTGGAAAATGATACTTAAAAGCATGTTCTATTTCTATTTGTAAGAGATTAACTTCTTTTATGATCAGAATGCTATGAATTTACAAATTGGAGCTATTACTTATTAGAGATTGTTGTCATTATGGTTGACAAACTGTCTTAAGTAATTACTGGGTATATTTTGCTTTGAAATGAATAAGAATGATACTCATTTCCTGTTTGGAAAAAAAAAGTCCAAAAGACCTGGGAAATTCTCAATATCTGCAAAGTTCATTGAGGATTTGCCAGGTTCCTATGGATTTTTCCCCTTGGGCAAGGTCATGAAACCTTATCAATACTATAGGAAAAGAAATTATTCAAATATTACATGAAAAATGAAAGCTTCATAATTCTAAATTAGCAAATTGGAATACTAAGTGATTTTTTTTATGGATCCAACTGGATAGAATTATACCTGGAATAACAGACATTGAAGTTGAGTATAGAATATTTTTCTTTTTTCATTACAAATCAATATATGACACTATTTGTTATATGGAATGGCTCTCTGAGAGGTGGCTGGGCTTATCATGGTGATGTAAGGAACAGAAAATACCAATACAAACTTATTTGAAAAAAGAAGTTAATATATGACATGTTTAAATGTTCAGAATAACAGAAGCTGCTATCTTTATGAGTTTTGAGTGAACCATCATACATTCCCTTTCTGTACGAAATCCCAGACCATGATTATTCTTAATATTTGTAAGTTGATTATTATACCAGAATATCTGAAATATATATGTGTGTATATACATATGTGTGAAGTGTTTTTTTTTAATAGGAAGACTAATTATGCAACGGCTAAGTACTAAAGGTAAATTGTTTATTAATGATGATTTATTTTGATTAAAGATTATTGCAACAAGAGAAATAACTACTTTGTCCTTAAGCTGTGATTAGTGAAATTTGCTATGTAAGGTAGAATCTCTTGGGGCTATAATTGGATTTATTCTAAGTTTGGGACTTAGTTATGACCATTTAAATGTTGAAATAGCTGGTGGTTCAGTGGATAGAATGTTGGTTTTGAAGTCAGAAAGACCTGATTTTAAATCCAGCCTCAAATACTTGCCCTAGGTAAATCACTTAACTTGTCTGCATCAGTTTCCTCATCTGTAAAATGGAGATAATTAGAGTATTGACCTCAAAAGATTTCTGTGAGGATTAAATTGAGAAAATAACTGCCATGTGTTTAGCTCAGTGCCTGGCACTGAGTAGGTATGTATAAATGTTGTTTAGCCATTTTTCAGTCACGTCTGACTCTCCATGACCCCATTTGACATCTTCTTGGCAAAGATACTGTAGTGGTTTGCCATTTCCTCCTCAATTCATTTTACGGAAGGAGAGTTCAAATCTGGCCTCAGACACTTCTAACAACGTGATCCTGGCCAAGTCACTGAACCCCATTTACCTAGCCTTTGCCCTTCTGTCTTAGAATCCTTACTAAAGCAGAAAATAAAGTTTAAAAAAATCACGACTCCTTTTTGTATTTATTTGTTTATTTGTTACATTAAAATACCCAATTAACTTATCCCCTTCCTCCCCCATTATTGAAGGCATCATTTGACAAAAAGATATAAGTATACATAAAACTATATCTTGCTGATTTCTATTTATCAGTACTTTCTCTGAAGGCAGAAGTATACAAGTCATTCGTCAAACAATATTTCTGTGGCTGTATATGATGGACTCTTGGTTCTTCTTGTTTCATTCTTCATAATTTCATGTAGGTTTTCCCACGTTTCCCCAAAATTAAAGTTTGTCCTTTCTTTTTTTTTATTTTTATTAAACCCTTACCTTCCATCTTGGAGTCCATACTGTGTATTGGCTCCAAGGCAGAAGAGTGGTCAGGGCTAGGCAATGGGGGTCAAGTGACTTGCCCAGGGTCACACAGCTGGGAAGTGGCTGAAGATTGTCCTTTCTTACGGAGCAGGAGCATCCTCTCATGGTCACACACCACAACGTGTTCAGCACTCCCCCATCAGTGGGCACCTCTCCATTTCTACGTCTTTGCCACCACAAAGAGACCTGCTGGAAGCCTTTCAGAACAGAGAGCTCCCTTCCCTTGCTCCCGATCCCCTTCAGGAATAAGCCTAATAGTGGTGTTCCTGGGGCAAAAGGTAGACACAGTTTTAGAATTCTTTGAGAATAATCCCAGATTGCTCCCCAGAATGGTTGGATCAGTTCACAGTTCCTCCAGCTACTAGAGGACTGAGGGGAATGAGAGTAGAGCGGTGGGTAGAGACACTGATAGGTAAAAAGGCAAAATCCCCGGATTTGGGAACATACGGCTGGGCCAGAGCATGGCTGCCGCTGAGGAGTGATGCCGGGCAGTGTCCATGGAGGAAAGCCTGTATTAGAATGCCCGAAGGCCTCTCGGGGGACCCTGTCACCAAGAGCAGAGCAGACAAAGGTGTGCCTTTGGGGATGGGACAGCATGGCGGTTCGGGGTAGGTCTAGTAAAAGGGAGCCAAACATTGAAAAATCCAAAATAACGTCGCAAAAATCCGACACTGCAACCAGGAATGGAAGGATGGTTTAATAGGGGGAAAACTATTACGTTGAGTAAGAAGAGGGCGAGATGGAAAAGGTAGCCTGGGAAGGAGCCCGTAGGAAACCTAGACCCAACGGGGTCGCCAAAGCCCATCCCGGGTCCCTAAAATTCTAGGGGAGATTCAAACCCTTCGGAGGAATTCCTGGAGCAAAGATTAAGGACCTTCCCTGGACCTTGGACCCCAGAGAGCTCCCCACTGTAGCTGACACTAGAGGTCAACGCAGAGAAACGTGATCCTAGAAGTCGGATTCTCCCCGAAAGGGGACTCATCAGCATTGTCTGGGCTGCTGAGATTATTCGCTCACCTTGCTCTAGTGAATTCAGTTCTCTTGAGTGGCTGCCTTCAGGCTTGGGCAGCTCCGGTCTACAAGCTCTCCGGCAGCCCGCGATCATGGACCAGGCAGTCAGGTTCTCCAAGGAGACCTGGAACGTCCCTCCTCTGGCTGGCTGTATTTGCAGCTGCCTAAAGTCTGAGTCTAGGAACTGAGCCTTGGGATGGAGAGGCCACACCTGCAGCGATCAGACAAGTCTCTGTCTGATTGAAGTGTAGCTGCCGAGTTCCCCAACGCTGCCTTCGGGGACCCTCCCCGTGTGCCCAGATTGGGGGTGGGATGGGAACAATATCCTGTTCTCCTTCTGACTCACAGATAAAGTTTCTTGTTCAATTAGACCCATTTCCCCAACTCCTATCCCATTTCTAAGCTGAAGGGATTGTACTAGATGATCTATGGAGCTTCGAGTTTTCTTTCTGTATGATGAGGGATGGGTTTGCCAAAGGGGATTGTTGGATAAATGATTTCTTCCCTCTCTCTCTCTCCTTCCCTCCCTCCCTCTCTGTCTCTGTCTCTCTCTCTGTCTCTCTGTCTCTGTCTCTCTCCCTCTCTGTCTCTGTCTGTCTGTCTCCTCTCTCTGTCTTTCTCTCTCTGTGTCTCTCTGTCTCTGTCTTTCTCTCTCTCTCTCTCTGTATATCTCTTTCTCAGTCTCTCTCCCTCCCCTCTCCCTCTCTATCTCTCTCTCTGTCTCTCTCCCTGTCTCTGTCTCTGTCTCTTTCTCTCTCTCTCTGTCTCTGTCTCTCCCTCACTGTCTCTCTCCCTCTGTCTCTGTCTGTCTGTCTCTCTCCTCTCTCTGTCTTTCTCTGTCTCTCTGTCTCTGTCTCTCTGCCTCTCTCTCTCACACACACGGAATAATGAACCTGGATTTAAACTAAGGTCTTACAAACACCAGGCCCAATGTTCTATCTACTGTGCCACCTAGCTGCCCATGCAGTCCCTGAATGAACTCTGCAGATGAATAACCAAGGAAAGGAAGCCCAATTCAAAGAGGAGCCTGCAGTTCTGCCCTCCTAAACCTTCAGAGCTTTTCCATTGGCTGACGGTAGCTGAGTCTGCCTAGTCTATTGAAAAGACTAACAAAAGATGAAAAAAAAAAACAGGAGAGTTACATAGACCTAAACCCAGGTCAAGAGCATGAAGGATATTGTTTTATTTTAAAGTTAAGCAATGACGAAAGCTGACCTAAATGTGTACGGGTCCAGAACAGAAGGTCCTTTTGAGGGAAAATGAAGGTGGTGAAATAATCGAGTCCCTCTGGGATAAAATGCCGGTTTTGTTGGAGGATTTGGTACCTGACTGAGCCCCGTGTAGAGGGCTCCCTTCCTGGCATAAGAGACGGGGTGAGCGTAAGGGTGCCAGCCTCTCCTTCCCTTCTGGAGTCAGTGTAGAAGTACTTCGACATACGTGGCCAGCCAAAATAGGACAACATTCCTCTAACAGAAATAGCACTGGCATTCTGAACCGAGGCCCCGAGGGACGAAAGGAGTCATGCAGCAAGCGAGGCACAGTGTGAAAGGAGATCTCTTAATTCTCAGTTCTTGGCTAACTTTATGAGTCGGTCTGCAATTCTCTTCCACAGACTGGAGGGCGTTTCGCTATTGCTACTAAGGAGGGTGATTAACAATCAATTGTGGGAAACAGAGGGCTCTCCCAGAACTCTAGGGGAAAGGATCCCGCCTCACCTGCTTCATTCCGCCTGCCTGACCTTTGGCAAGTGGCTTGTCCCCTAGTTCTCGGTTTTCCATCCAGTGGGGGAAGGTGCTTCCCCGACACATCCCCAAGGACGGTCTCCGAATTCCCTCCCAGAGTCACGCCCATGATCCTGGCCAGATGTTCCTAAGAGGCGGCAAACCGCTCAACTGTGGGCAGTTCTCTTGTGAGATGAAGAAATTGGACTCGATAGCCTAGACGGCTCCTGCTTTCCTTCTGCAGCCCTGAAGGCAGGCTTGCCAGAAGGGATCGTTGGTGAACGGTCCCTTTCTCTGTCCCACGAGGCACCTCAGAGGCTCAAAGCTAGAAGGAACCTTCAAGGCCATCATTTTATAACTGAGAAAACAGTACTGGAGAGGAGAAGTTATTTGCTCCGTGTGGCATCGGTGACTTCTCCCATCCTTCTGCCCCTTCCTTTCTGATTTTTCTCATATCCCAGACAAGGCCTCCGTTTGCCCATCTAATTGGATGTCCAGCCCAGAATCTTTAAAACCTCCCCCCGGGGGCCTTGGAGTGTCCTGGAAATGGGTGACCCCGTGACTAGGGGGAAAGAGGCCCAGATTTGGAGTCAGGAGACGTGGCTCTGGCACTGATGGCCTCCGACGCATCTCTCCTTCACACCGTTCCTTAGTTGTCCTGCAGAAAGGTGCTGAGGTACAATAGAAGGGAAGTAGACTAGAGACACGAAGTGACACAGGACCAAATCTGAGTTTTGCATCTACACTTTCTGGGCCTGTTTCAGTAAAAAGAGTGCTTTGGGACAGAAGCCAAGGTCCCTTCCACATCTGCATCTGTGATCGACTGAGAAAATACACTTAAAGCCTTGTGCAAGCCACATGCACCACGTGAATGCTAGCTTTTCTCATTAACTATGCTTCCTATGACTTTTATGAGCTTTTGGAATACATTGAGCGGGTCTCACATACCAGGACTCTCTTGTTCCTTCTAACCCAACCATAGACAACATTGGCTTAGACTCCAGCCAGTCAGGACACTTGGGGAGAGCAGGCAGGGGGGGGTTCAGGTTGAAGAGAAGTAAGAATGTTGACTCCTTGGGCTTTGCTGCATTCCCACTACTGTTAGAGTGCCCGCTCCCCGACTCTGTCTGGCAAATGAGTCAACAAAAAAAGGCAAATTGAAATCCCAAGGTAGGAGTTTTATTTCGCTCATTCTTCCTCCCAAGCAGATTTTGGGGTTTGTTCTCATAAACAATAGGGAAATGAGAAGAAAGAGAAAAGACAGGAATAAGAAAACAGTGTTTTACAGGAAAAGGGGCGGGGTAATAATCATGGTAGTAATTCTCTTGTATAAGCATAAAAGGGGAGCTGAGCACCCAGAAAACTATGCATGGCAGGCATTGGTCCTTGGCAACATGAACAGGAAAGTGGCTAAGAGTGAGTGCTCCAGAAGGTTCAATCATGCTCCTGAGACTCTTACCAGTTGTCTGTCTCCTGTGGCCCCCAAAGCAGAGAAGTCTCCCAAGAACACCCCCCTGAAATCAGAGACCCACGTTATGGATCACGAAGGGGAATAAGATGGTAGCCAGCAGCCCTGTGTAGTAGCTAGCATTAAAGATAGCTTGGCCCAAGGCCTCCAAAGTCCTTAGAACTTCCTACTAAAACTACAGAGAAGGCTCTGAAGATGCAGACCTATAAATTTCAAGGACCCCAAGGAAAGAGATGCTCTCGAGCAACTAATGGGAAAAGGACACAAGGCTGCCCACTCCCTTTATCTTCCTTCTCTCTTCCTCCCGTCCTTTCTTTGTCCTCGGATTTCCCTTTTGGACATGCCATTCAGGAGAACAAACCTCAAAATCTGAAATCGTTTTCGAAAGACACTTATTAGGTTTCTTGGTAGAGGAGAGTGAGCCTGAAAGCTGTGGCTTCCTTTCATTCAGAACATCGAGTCCTTCGGAACCTATTTCCAGTGTCCATTTAACCAGAAACTACCTTTTGAGTCTCAGCTGTTGCATGCTCTGGTCCCTGGAAGTCCTGGAAGAGGCCCCATTCTCAGGGCAATTCTGGGCAGGGGCTCTGCCCAGCAGATCTGCTTCTCTGGTTCCAAGTCACTTGCCGAGTTTCCCTAGGTAATTCTACTAAAATCTGCCAGTAATACGACTCGGTACAATTTAGTACAACTTCCTAAATTTGGTTTTCTAATATCTAGTTCATATAGTGAAAATGAGCACAATTACAGAGCTAATGCTAACAATAACAGACATATAAGATGCAGCATTCAGATTTTAAACTAAAAAAGAATGTGAGGCCAGTTCTCTACGGATAACATTCTTTAAGTTACGAGTAGAATTTATTATATATTTTAAAAGAAAATCAGGGTATATATAATACATCTAGTTTTAGACGATCCTTTTTTATTATTCTACTATGTATAAAAATGCACATTTTATTTGGTATTTGTTAAATTTAGGAAAAAAATAAGATACATAAGTCGATCATAAAGGCCACCTGACATCCCTTGATGAGTAATTAATCACTTTATCCAGATGAATTTCATCCTTCCGTATTGAAACAAAAGGGAATCAATTCCCCAACAGATAAATGGCCAAATGTAAATAGTCACTAAAAGAGAAAAAGTAGTTCTGAGGTTCCATCTCATATTCGTGAAATGGACAAAAAGGACAAAAGAAGAAAATGACACGGTGGGGGAGATTCGGGGAAACAGACGCTAATTCTGGAAAACCCATTTGGAACTAAGTGCCAGCATTTACTAAGTTTTATATACCATTTGATTCAGAAATACATCACAAGGCTGATATCTCCAAAGAAATAAAATAGAAATAAAAGAGGGAAAAATGTCTATGTACAAAAATATTTATAGTAGCTAAAAACTGGAAACCAAGAGGGTGTCCAGCCTACTGGGGAATGGCTAAACAATCTACTTTATACTTGGCAGTGGATAGAGTGCTAGACTTAAGAGTCAGTAACAGCTGAATTCAGATCTTGCCTCAGACACTTACAAGTTATGAGAACTTGGACAAGTCACTTTTCTTTTTCTGTAAAATAAGCATAACAATAGCACTCAGCCCACAGAGTTGTTGTGAGGACTAAAGGAAAAAACACATATAAAGTAGTTTGCAAACCTTTACGTGCTATATAATACATGCTGTTATTATTACTGTTATTTTTATTATGCTCTAAGAAATGACAAAATTGACAGTTTCAGAGGAGAGAATGACATTATTTATTAATGGGGGCATGCAATTCCCATTAACAAGGAATAAATCTTTTTTGCCAGCCTCCTTCCTCCAAAGAGAGCAAGTAAGTTCTGCCTCTTGCTTATAAAGGAGCTCTTGCCCTCTTTTTGATTGGTCTGACAGCTAGATCTTGGGACCTCCCTGACAGTTCCCATTAGTGGATATTTCAAAAGAGGAGACGGATTTAGAGACCTCAATTCCTCCTCATTATTTTGTCACAGGGTAGCCAGGTCACTGTTCATTCAAGGCAGCCCACAAAAGCTTTTCCCAGAGGTACCCTAATGGGTCAAAGTCCAATAGCTAGAGCCTGGGACTTCCCTTACTTGTTTGTAGATAAATAAGGAGCAGGTCTCCACTCTGCCTCTAAGAAGAGACAGAGAGATCCACCCCAGTGAAATGTCTTGAGGCCTGGGAGCTGACTTTCAAAACCAGAAGTTCGAGAAAGGTTCCTCTAGAAGTATTACACTTCATCATTAATTTTCCTCAAAGAAGAACACTGAATTACGAGCCCATAATTCACCTGAAAAGTCAAAGAATTTCAGTTTTTATTGCTTGTTCTAACTTTCCTTGAACCCTATACCTGATATAAACAATGCCATCAATAGGCTAAAGAGAGAATTAAAAAATCAAAAGGGCCTGACATAAAATAAACTCTTCTGTCTCTTAATATTATCAGACTCCAAAATAGGAAAAAACATAATTTACATTTTTCTTTGCAATTATTAATATAAATTTGCATATAAAATCCTTAATCTAATTTTGAGGACTTTTTACTGAAACATATTCAAAGCCTGCATGTCCCATTAGAACTATGTAGAAGCCAGTTTTACACACACACACACACACATCCTGGTTCTTAGAGAAAACAATCTAATCTTGTTCTTTCTCAGAGCTTACTATGCCATTAAATTAAAAAAAACACTTTTACGCCTTTCCCTGATCCCCCTCTTTTGAGGATATTGATTGTCCTCATATCATCCTGAAAGAATTTAAGGACTAAATCTTATCAGTGGCAAATCTAACAACTTATTTTACCTGGTTACTTAGAATAAGAAATCAGCCACAAATTCAGATGAAAAATAGTAAGATCTTTCCTACTTGCATGCTCTTATAACTCAGAGATATTTTAGAATGAATCTACTAATTATTAGATTTAGCATTGCAATGACAAAAACGTTAATGGTTCATCTGCCCTGATTAAAGAAATTTTATTACAACAGGAAAAAGGAGGGACATTGTTATAACGATATCAAAATTGTCCCTTCAAGGGCACAGACTAACCTGGCATTAGCATAACTGGAGATAAAACTCCTTTATTCTGTTTGATTCAACCAGGCAAGAGTCCTAGCTAACAGCCAGTCATGCAGCAAAATTCCACACTATTCACAGAGTATCACAGCCAGGCTCAGACTCAACCAATGGGGAAACAGTATCAAGAGGATTCTACTTCTGCCCACACAAGCTTATCCTCTCAGCTTTGCCAGGCACAGACACACTCCTGTTCTCTGACTGCTCTCCCTCTGGGCAGGACATGACATTCCCCTGGAACGGTGGACTACTGATGATGCCAATTCAGATAGTCACACCTGAAATTGAAACTGAGAACATCATCAAATTGTAGCCCCAAGAGAATTTACCAGCTTTTCGCAGAATTCCACTGCTCCCAGCTTAGGGTTAGGCTTTTTTTTTTTTCACATTGTAACAATACTTAACAATAAGCATATATAAGGACATTAGAAGATTTCTTCTTAATACTGTACCATTTTGATTTCTAATACTGCTCTGGGACATAATATTTCTCAAGCCTTTTTCCTCATCCCTTTGTCACGATAATTATAGGAATGCCCTCACGTTTCTCTGCCCCAGAGCAGCTTCTAAAATTGTGTTCATTAAGATTGAGAATATAAGCCCATCCTTTTCAGTAAACAAAAACTAGTTTTGGCCAAGTGTGTCTGGAGGCGATACAGCAGTGTCTTTATCTATTTTCCCATTGGGATGAATAGATGGAAGTCAACCTTGGCCAGGCCTAACCTGATTTCTCCATATTAATTGGTCAGGACATTCGAAGCCTATGACCAGGCATGTGACTTTTCCCCATCACCATGAAGGGATCAGAAAAGGACTAGAAAATATTAGCTCACCTCCTCATTAGGTATCCACCAATTAGAAATGTCTTGGGCTGTTTAGGGAAGGGCCGAATAATGAGCTTCCAAAATTATAGTTGATGACTCAAGACTTGAAATGGAATATCTTTGATCACTGAGAGAGATCACAGACCAATTAATTTATTGGTTATTGCTAACAATCAATAAATTGACTTTTCTTACCAGGAACCCAGTATCAGAATTCTTACTCATTACAGACATCTTAGTTATCCTTCATTTGTAAATTAAGAATAATCTTTAATAAATTAATCATTAATTTGTTAATATCATTAGTATAAAATCACTAATAAATTAAGAATAATTGTTACTAAATGGGCTCAAAGATGTAATTTTAATACATACTATTTATTAACAGGTATAATTTCATATTTCTATAAGTAGTGGTCAAATCACCTACAACTCTTTAAGTAAACTTATAAGTCTTCCTCCCAATCCCTTTGGCTAGGAGCAGCCTTCGTTCCTTATCAAGCCTTTTCATAATTTTAGCAGTTTCTCTCAAAGGACTGATAAGATGTTATGACCCTGTCCAAAGAGAATCCCAAGGAATCTTCACAGATAAAGACAATGTCAGAGGTCTGTAATAATTTTTTTACCCTAAACGATAAGTTATTATTAACAATTTTAAAGCAAAATATATCTAATTAAATCCTAAACAGTTTAAAATTTTGCAAAGCATTCTTTAACAGCTCAATTCATGATTTAAATGCATCTAAATACTTCTCAAATAATAGCCCTCCAACTTTCTCTGGGTATCATTTTTCAAGTTAACAGCATTTCTTATACAGTGATTTCTGAAAAATCACAATTCAAGAAAACTGACAGCCTAAAAATAATGTGATATTGTGTTTTTTTAACGCATAACACAAAAAAATTTTGCCAGTCAAATAATAGCGATTCATTTTAATGAATTTTGGAAGCTCTTATTTAGAAATCACCACCTATCCGTTTGGCATCCTACATCAACCACCTCCAAAATAAAACTTAGACTGATTTCTTTAGTAAAAATAATGATCACTAACATTTGTATAGTGCTTGTTTATATCAGGCACTGTACTAAGCACTTCATCATTATTATCTCATTGGATCCTCACAACAACCCTGGGAGATGGGTGGTGTTTTTCTCCCATTTTATAGTCAAGGAAATTGAGGCAAATAAAGGTTAGGGTCGTACAGCAGATAAATGTCTGAGTCTGGAATTGAACTCAGGTTTTTCTGATCCATTCGGTTCCAAGTATATCACCTTAATACCAAATATCAAGTGTATTTTGCATTAAATTCTGATTGGCTGTAATTGTCCCAGTAGGAGAACCCACCTGACTATAAAAGAGACCATATTATAATTTAGTTTCAGGATAAACTTCAACCAAATCAAATCTATATTTATAATTACAAATGGTAACACTCAAAATGTCAGTTTCCCCAAGAATCATTAGGTGCCAATACCTCAAATCACAGAGCCTGTGGCTTTCAGTTAGCTCCAAAGATTCCGAGTTTCAGTCTTAACCTTTTCCTTCTTTTTGGAATCCATCAGGCTCTAATGATTGGCACGTGCTGTTCTAATGGGCCTCCAAAGACAAAATTGTAGTGTGCTATACTCAAATAATTTCGTGGTGCAAATTTTATTTCTATAACCATTTGATAAATGTTTTAATTTGAGACCATACAGTCTATCTGAAATTGCTAATAGGCACTATTCGGAAAAGTCTCTCATATTCTTCTTAAAAAAAAAAAACAAACAACAACAAGGGGCAGCTGGGTAGTTCAGTGGATTGAGAGCCAGGCCTAGAGACGGGAGGTCCTGGGTTCAAATCTGGCCTCAGCCACTTCCCAGCTGTGTGACCCTTGGCAAGTCACTTAACCCTCATTGCCTAGCCCTTAGCACTCTTCTGCCTTGGAACCATCACAGTATTGATTCCAAGATGGAAGATAAGGGTTTAAAAAAAACAAAAACAAATACCTCTTACCTGCTGTCTTAGAATCAATACTAAATATTAGTTCTACGGCAGAAGAAGTAAAGACTAGCTAATTGGAGTGAAGTGACTTGCCCAAGGTCATGTAGCTATGAAATGTCTGAGACCATATTTGAACCCAGGACCCCCCATCTCTAGTAGGCCTGCCTCTCTATATACTGACCCAACTAGCTGTCCCTCATTCTTTCTATCTCAACAAAAATTTTCCTTCTCAAACCTCTTTCCAAAACTCCAGACCCTTTATTCATGTTACTTTCTACTTACATGGTCAGTGTAAAAAGGCTCACTTTTTTTTTTAACATTCCATCCCTTCTTTTATCTCTACTTGCTCAAACCTTCTCTCTTGCAGTTTTTTTTAAATCCTTACCTTCTATCTTGGAGTCAATACTGTGTATTGGCTCCAAGGCAGAAGAGTAGTAAGGGCTAGGCAATGGGGGTCAAGTGACTTGACCAGGGTCACACAGCTGGGAAGTGTTTGAGGCCAGATTTGATCCCAGGACCTCCCATCTCTAGGCCTGGCTCTCAATCCACTGAGCCACCCAGCTGCCCCACCCTTGCAGTTTAAAAAAAATATATAATCTCAGCTGATTGCTAGATTTATACTTATTGAGTTGCATAGTCTATTTTAATTTAAGTGACTTTGCATTAATTTACCTAAACAATTAAATTTTGTTGAAACATTTCGGGCTAGCTCCAATTCTGCTTATTCTCTAGTAGGTGAAACCATTTTCTACAAGAAAAATATAGCTTTGCCCTCCAGGAAGGGCAGAGAGACAAGCTGTTTGCAATCCTAGATGCAAACCTTCAAAAATTCATTAAGACGTTTTAGCAATTACAAAAACCTTTAAACTATCATTTGCAGTTTTACTGTAGAGATATCACATTCATTGACAAATTTAATCTCTACGTTATAATGCCAAAAATGTCTACAAATGGGAAAAACACTCTTTTTTTCTCCAACCTTCAGGGTTATGAAGGCAGATAAAGTATTTTGCAATTTCCCTTCCTTATCTCCACTGAAGAAAGATATGTAAGATCTTGTAGATGTTCGAGAACTTCCAAAAACCTCCTCAAAGCTCACCTCCCTCCCTGCTAAATCTGACTTTCTGTCACTAACCTAAGCACCTCCTAAGTGACGGAGTATAAAACAAACGTCCACATTCATCAGAATATCTCGATAGCTACCAGCCACTCCTAGACCAGGCTAGGGAGAGTTGAGGAAAAAGAGAGGAAGAGGAAGAGAAAAAGAAAATTCTCTCCCGAAAGGGACTCTAATGTAATTTAACAGAATTTTTAGTTTCTTACAGATGTGTACCAAGCCTGGTACTGATCAAATCAAGGGCGTAACTCATTTGGTCCATTAGACTAGGCTGGGATAACACTAATCCCACTCAAGTCTTTCCCTGAGCTAAAACCAAGCCAACATTCTTAGTTTTATGGACGCTTGGAGTTGGTATCTGGACTGTGTCTGACCTGAACCTGAGGGGGCTCAAGTTCTAATTCTGTTCAACGTGACACTGTGTTGGTCAGATCCTGCCCATCTCAATTCTAAAATCAGAGACTTACTCGGTTGCCGTGGTCTCTGAGAACCTTTGGGTATAATTCACGGTGGCCACTAGAGAATCCCATACTGACACCATACTGTTGTCTTAAATCGTTTTAGAAAAGAAATTAGATCATTTGGTAGAAAGTGTGAACTAGAAAGGAGGTGTGGCTCCCTCTAGTCCAGGCTCTAGAAGGTTGACTTCAGACATGACTTAGATAAGGGTACCCATATATGAACCACAAATCCACAGTTAAGCAGTTTTGCTAAAAGGGCAACTTGAAAGCAAAGTGGATTGGGGTGGCTATGAATAAATGTAAACATTCAATAAAATTTGGACAAAGTCGCTTGAGTAGACCCCAAATAAGACCTGGGTGTGGAGACCCAAAACAAGACTGTTGTGGGTAGATCCAAGACCTAGAAAAAAATATCTTGTAGCCATCTCTAGTATTCCTGGAGAATTATTGAGGTTAGGTTGACATTCTGGGTGCAAATGATCTTGTTAGATTTAAATGATATAATAATTAACAAGTTTTGTGAACAATATAATAAAGCATCCATTAGCGAAATGGATTTCTGTACGTAGCTGTGTGTAGGTGCTTCTTTCCCTCCTTTATCTAGTTTAGACAAGAATTAATTTAAAATATCATCTACTCTCCCCTTCTCCACCTGCCCCCTTCATCATTTAATATTTTTATTTTTTATCTAAATAAAGCAGGATTTACTTGGGCACCATAATCCTTTGAGATAATTTCCACCATTGTTCCTTTCCCTTCATTCTCTTCTACTTGTGTTCCCTTTTTATTCTTCATTTAATATCATCAAAATATAACAGCATAACTCCCAGGCCTTTTGTCATATGTCATCTTTCCATAAAAGAATGCAAGCAATTCATCCATGTTTCAGGACTGGCAGTTCACATTTACCCACTCGTATACACCATATGTATGCTTTTTCTTCTGAGCAGTATATCCATTTTTCATTCTTTGGAAATAAGAGTGTTCCAAATTTCACAACCATACAATACTAATAGGCTATTGGCATTAAAAAGATGAGACTGGAAAAGTTAGGAGACATTGTAAGAGATAGTTGTCCCAACCAAGCCCTGACCAAGAATGCTTTCTACAGCATCTCCAGCAGGCGATTGCCAAATTTTTGTCAAAAGACCTACAGGAATTGAAATCCCCCCCCTTACAGCACTTTGAGACATTTTTAATTGAACTGTATTTTCTCACTGCTTATATACACAGGACTTTGTCCAGTAATTAGCCATCATAAGCAGTAAATTATTTTGAATTCTTCCATTTCTGATATTATGTACTGTTTGATCTGGCATAGGAGGCATTTCCAAACTCATTTCATTAAAACAAGGCTATTTAAATCTTCCCATGTTTAAAAGCACAAGAAGGTTTCTCTGTGTTTCTTATATTTACAAAGCTCCCATTTCTCCAGTATTGATTTTGTAATGTCCTTAAAGGCTGAGTTCTGAATGAAGGCTGTCATTATACTGATAAGGTCTCTATCCGATGTGAATATCTAGATGTACAATAAGATTTAACTGTTCAGGAGATGCTCATCCACATCCTTTACATTTTCTTATTCTCTCCATTATGTTTCTTTGTGTGTGAGATCAATAGGAACTTTCTCATAAAGGCTTTCCCACATTCATGGCATTTATAAGGCTTCTCTCCAGTATGTGTTCTCTGATGTCGTATCATGTTAGATTTTTGATTGAAGACTTTTCCACATTCATTACATTGATAAGGTTTCTCTTCAGTATGAACTCGCTGGTGTTTAATAAGGGTTGAGCTCTGAGTGAAGACTTTCCCACATTCGTTACATTCATAAGGCTTCTCTCCAGTATGAATCCTCTTGTGTTTAATAAGAATTGAGTTTTTAGAGAACACTTTCCCACATTCATTACATTTATAAGGCTTCTCTCCAGTATGAAGTGTCTTTTGTGAAACAGGGGTAACACTCTGACTTAAGACTTTCCCACATTTCTCATTTTTACAAGGCTTCTCTTCTGTATGAATTTTCTGGTGCTCATTTAGTGTTGAGTTTTTACGGAAGGCTTTCCCACATTCACTGCATGTATAAGGCTTTTCTCCAGTGTGAATCATCTGATGAGAAATAAGGGTTGAGCTCTGAGTAAAGGCTTTCCCACACTCCTCACATTTATAACGCTTCTCCCCAGTGTGAATTTTCTGGTGGTTGAAAAGGGTTGAGTTTTGATTGAAGGTTTTCCCACAAATTTTACATTTATAAGGTTTCTCTCCAGTATGAGTCTTCTGATGTTGAACGAGGTTTGAACTCTCTATAAAGGTTTTCCCACATGTATTACATTTATAAGGTTTCTCTCCAGTATGCATTCTCTGGTGTTTAATACGGGTTGACCTCTGACTGAAGGCTATCCCACACTCATTACATTTATAAGGCTTCTCTCCAGTATGAATTCTTTGGTGATTTAAAAGGGTTGAATTTTGAGTGAAGGCTTTCCCACACTCCTTACATTTATATGGTTTCTCTCCAGTATGGATTCTCTGGTGTTTTAAAAGGGTTGCATTTTGAGTAAAAGCTTTCCCACACTCCTTACATTTATATGGCTTCTCTCCAGTATGAATTCTCTGGTGGTTGAAAAGGGTTGAGCTGTCAGTGAAGGTTTTTGCGCATTTATTACATTTATAAGGCTTCTCTCCAGTATGAATTCTCTGGTGTTTGAAAAGGGTTGATTTCTTATTGAAGGCTTTTGCACATTTATTACATTTATAAGGTTTCTTCTCTCCAGTATGAATTTTCTGATGTTGAATAAATCTTGAATTGCGAGTAAATGTTAGCCCACATTCATTACATTCATAAGCCTTCTCACTGGCATGGGTTTCCTGGTGTTCAGAAAATTCTGAATTTTGAGGGGAGGCTTTCCCACATTCCTCATATTTATAAGTTTTGCCTCTAGTTTGAATCTTTTGGCGTTTGGGCATTTTTCTCACATCAGTCTCCTGTTTTAACTCCTGAATTTTTACCTGGCTCTCACTTTCCCTCCATTCTCCACAAATAGAGGATTGTTCATCAGCACTGCTGGAACTTTCCATCTTTATTTTATTGGATGATTCTTCCTCTGGCTCATTCTCTTTTGAAATTGCTTCTGAGGTCTTTATCTTTGTCTCCAAATCTGAAAAACAATAATAAAAACTACAAATGTTATTAAAAAAAGATTTGAGAAAGGAAATTGAGGATGAAAGAATGCAACTCAAAATGGTACCCAGAGAAAGATAGGTACCTGGTGGAAACATTTTTTGAAAGCTCCTTTTTAGTATCTCTAGGATTATTGAGAAATAATATTTTTCTAAGTCTAATATCCCTTTTTGGTTTCTGACCTCTGTCAACCAAAGAAGAGCCTCCCTGTCTCCACTCCTTGCATGTTCACTGGTTATCTTCTATACCTGGAATGCTCTGGGTCTTCTGCACCAATTCCAAACTTGCCTGTCTTCCATTAAGTACCATCTGAAACCCCATCAACCCCAAGAAGCCTTCCCTAATGCCTTTATATTTCAATGTACATAGTAGCCATATCACAAACATTGTTGATTCATAGATTCTGTTCCAGGCCCATAGTACTTAATAGATGCTTGTGAATCTATCTCAAATAGGATAATGACTCTTGTTTGGGATTGTTAACACACAGATGTATTTTAACCTATTGGGGGGGTGGTGGTGTGAGGTTAAAGTTACTATAAATGTTACCATAGACTTTGTTGGGTAAATTGTTACCTCTGAGGACATGGGAATGAGTGCAGCAGACCATGGTAGTTTAAATTATTTTCCATCAGGTAGAAATTACTTTAATTCAGAATATGATTAGATTTTTAAAAATTGTTTCTGAATGTGACATATATCTGTAGGCATCCATCTCCTCTATATACATATATATTTCTATATAGGTACACATATTTGTTTGTATGTGTGTAAGGGTCTAAGTACATTGGGTATATTTCTAGAGAAGAACTCTTAGCAATCTTTCTTAGAAATGTGGACATGGGGGGCAGCTGGAGTGGATTGAGAACCAGGCCTAGAGACAGGAGGTCCTAGGTTCAAATCTGGCCTCAGACACTTCCCAGATGTGTGACCCTGGGCAAGTCACTTGACCCCCATTGCCTAGCCCTTACCACTCTTCTTCCTTGAAACCAATACACAGTATTGATTCCAAGGTGGAAGGTGAGGGTTTAAAAAAAAAGAAATTTGGACACATTGGTCCTTCTTGGTATCATAAGAAAAAAATAATCATCTACTACACGTATAACCCATATTGAATTCTTGTCAACTCCAGAAGAGGAGAGGGAAGAAGGGAGGGAGACAACACGAATCATATAACTTCAGAAAATATGGGGAAATTTGTTATTAAAATAAATCAATAAAAAATTTAAAAAGCAATCATATCTGACATGTCTATAGAGCTTTTGCATTTGAGCGTGGTAAAAACCCTGGGAACTAGGTACCAAGGGGAAAGGTGTCTATTTTACAGATAAGAAAGAGAGAGAGTTCACAGTTTCATGGTCTTCCCCAGGACCTCTGGGTAAGTTAACCACAGATAACACTTATTTGGCGCCTTCTGTGTAGTGAGGACTGTGACAAGGAAATCACTTTAAAAGACTGATATATATTAATTTAAGATCGCCAAGGAATTCAGCTATGTAATTCCTTAATGAAAACTCAAGTCAGCAGTCAACCTTTTATGGAGTTTAATTACAAACAGGAGGAAGAAAGGTATTAGAGAGAGAGAGAGAGAGAGAGAGAGAGAGAGAGAGAGAGAGAGAGAGAGAGAGAGAGAGAGAGAGAGAGAGAGAGAGAGAGAGAGAGAGAGAGAGAGAGAGAGAGAGAGAGAGAGAGAGAGAGAGAGAGAGAGAGAAAGGGGAGAGAAGGGAATAGGGCTTAAATACCCCCTCTGTTTAGGCTGGGCCAAAAGGCCCAAGCCCTTAGATAGCTGAGGCAAAGAAAAGAGATCAGTCCCTATCACTCACGTGACCAAAATGGAGAAACAGTCTCAGGGGTCTCCACCTTCAGCTTCCTTCAGAGCAAGCTCCTCAGAGCACAACCTCTCAGAGCAAAACCTCTCCAACCCCCCTCAGTCCTCAGACCCTGCTATCTTTAAGGAAACCATCCAAGTTCCCTCCCCTCGGTTCTCACATCTACCAATCACTGTCCATGTCTTCCCTGTGCCAATGGTGGCTCTAGCTTAACCCAGGACCGCCCAGAGGTCTGCCCCTTTGCACATGTCAGTTGAAGGTCATATTCTCAAATAATTAAATCTTGATCCCTTGCTGCAGCCCTTCCTAAATCCTGTTACCCTAAGTAGGGTGGAGTTGGAAGTTCCAAGACCTGGTTCTGTCATTCCAAGTATCTCTATTGTATCAATTCTAAAATCAATCATGACTCAAAGAACTTTCTGTTCTATGCTTAAGCATAGGTCAAAGCCCTTTCCATTGTTCAGCAAAAGGTTTCTGTCCTAAAGTAACCTTAAGTAGGGAGGAGAAGGAACCTCCCATGCCAATGGGGTTCACATTCCAATAGACTATCAGTAGGAAATTTTTCAAGTATGAAATTTCCCAATGGTGAAATTTCCAACATTTATAAGTCTAAGAAATTTTAAGGTTTACAGGACGTTCTGCCTACAACTCAGGGGTAGTGTGGTTTTATTAGCCAACCCATTTTCCATGAGACATCTTTATAAACTCGATGACTTCTCCTACCTCTGGCTAGTCTTCCTTCTCTGGCCAATCAATTTCCAGATGTTAGGGTGACAAAGAGCCAGAAATGAAGAGGGAAACCCCCCAGTACAGAATAGCCATCACCAGCTTTCTGGCCCAAGGGACTCTCGTGGCATTTGCTCTTCCTGAGCAGACCTCCTCATGATTTCTGTGCTCACTGACAGAGTGGAGTGTTGGAGCAGGAAAGAACCAACAGATTCTTTAGGGTTCTAAGGTTCCATATTAAAGCATTTAAGGGAATACAAGGGGTAAGGAGAGGAGGAGCCAGGAAAGAACCTTGAGGGACCCTCACATTACATTGTGATTACACAGTTGAGGATTCAGTCAAATGAAGAGAAGGAAGGGATGGAGCAAGCATTTAGTAAGCATCTATTATGTGCCAGGCACTGTGCTAAGAAAATCCTGGAAACTGAGGCAGATATCAAGTGATTTGCTCTCTGTCACACAGCTCTAAGAGTCTGAGGATAGACTTAAACTCAGTTCTTCCTAACTATAGATCTAGTGCTCTATCCATGGAAGCTCCTAGTTTGAAGAGTGTCAGGCTAAGTCGGAGAAAAACCAAGGGAGAATGAGATCACAAAATCCCCCGAGGGGAGGGCATATCTGGGCTGAGGGTGAAACCTGCCACCACAATTGCTCCAGAGAGGTCAAAAGTGAGGAATGAGAAAAATGTCATGAAATCTGCCAACTAGAAAATCATTGCTCATGTTAGGGGTTATATTCTTACCTGTGGAAAGAATTCAAACAAGAGGGTTCAGGGTTTCTGCACAGCAGAAATGGGGATTTGGAAGGGATATGAGCAGGCTTCAAGCCCAAACAGCACACCAGCTCTCCATTTCCATATACTCAAGAGGTGGTCAGAACCTCTAAAGGAAAATTTTTGAAGGGGACGTGCCAGCTTTCAAAGAAGCCCATTCACTTTTTAGACTACTGTAAATTTGAGGAAGTTTGTCAGAAAGACATTTTTGTATTTACCCCCTTACCAACTCAGTGCATTGTTATTGCTGGCTCTAATGTCTATAGCTAAACACCCTCTTCTACCAGAAAGCCCTTCCCATTCATGCAGGCAGCTCATTTTTCCTTTAAGCCTTTTCTCTATACTCTAAATCCTTGCTTCCAACAATCCTCACAGGACCAGAAGAAAAGCATCCTTCAAGCATCCTGGCTGTCCTCTTCTGGACACTCCAGCTTCTCCCAGTCTTTTTTATGCATGGAGCCCAGAACTGAGATGCTCTGACAAGATCAGAGGACACAGGATCTATCTGATCCTTATTTTTGGAAGCTGTGCCCCTATCCATGTGGGTCCCTGGTGCTAATGACATTTTGGGCTCTTATTTCCCCCTACTGACTCAGACTGAGTTTGTAGTCATAGGCACTGTGAAGAATGTTTGCTATCTTTGCTCTCCTGTGGAATTTCTTCCAGTTCTCCAGTGTAAGTAGATCCTTTTGGATCCTGACTATCATCCAGTGTGTTAGCTGTGAAGAATAAATTTATCTCTCCCCTGACTGTGAAGATTAAATTGTAACCCTTGCCTATTTTTAGATTTTAATCACCCAAAGTGTAAATACCCTACTTAAAAGTTGAGTATGAAAATCTGCCCATTTTTAGATTTTAATCACCAAAAGTGTAAACATCCCACTTAATCATTAAGTGGGAGGCCTATGACCCATGTGTGCAATAGTGGGTGAAGAATCAGAATTAAACTAACTGCCCCTGGGAAGTCTTAAAGCAAAGCTTCAACTATAGGGGGCAGCTGGGTGGCTCAGTGGATTGAGAGTCAGGCTCAGAGATGGGAGATCCTAGGTTCAAATCTGGCATCAGACACTTCCTAGCTGTGTGACCCTGGGCAAGTCACTTGACACCCATTGCCTAGTCCTTACCACTCTTCTGCCTTCTACTTAGTATTGACTCTAAGACAGAAGGCAAGGGTTTAAAATAATAAAGCTTCAATTGTGATTGGTAGACATAAAATTAGAGGAAGACACAGGAAGTGAGGCAAAAGAAGTGTCTTTAAAAGGAGCTGTCACTTCCTGTGAGGGACAGTTCTTCATTCTTTAGAAGTGGAGACTGGAGACAATTCTTCATTCTTTGGAGTGGAGGCTGGACCCGAGACCCTGTTCCTGACAAGGCTGTTCCAAAATATCTTCCTTTAAACTAACACATAGTGAGTGAAAAGTTGACTCTTAACTGATGGATTTTCCGAAAACAACTAGCCTCAGGAGAAATTTACTCTTGAGAGAGACTTCCCCAGGTCCTCAACTTTGCCGAGGTCTAAGGACTAACTCTCCCTGCCCAGGTTGAACCAGGGGCTGGGAGTAAATTACTTCGTGCTTAAGCTAGATATCTTACCCTATACTCTCTCTGCTTTTCTTACTTCACTCTTTCTACATTTTGTAAATAAATTATAAATAAATCTCTTTGGAATAAATTAAATTCCTAGCAACCACACTCTTAAATAATCCAGTCCAACCCTTTTAAAATTAACCCCCTTTCCTCCTTAAATAGCTATGCTCCTAGGTCTGTCTCACCTGTAAGTTCTTTGGGCATAGGAAGTATGCTTTTATCTGTGTAAGCCAGAAAAAACAAACAGTAAAGGAAAAGATGAGAGGGTCAGTGAAGCCATTTTTTTAGGTATAGTACAGAACAGAAAGAAACACAGTGATAGAAGCATTCTTTTAGTACAGAAGAGAACTGTCAGAGAGAAGGCAGCCATCAAAAAAGAGACACTTTTTTTAGACACAGAAAAGAATTGAAGGATGTTGAGAATAAAACACACTCATAGACACCGAAGCATTCTTTTAGGCATAGAAGGAAGTTTAGAGAAAAACACAGTTATAGAAATGGGAGGGGGGGGCAAGGGGAGTGGCAGCTAGGTGGCTTTCTGTTTTGATTGAGAATCAGGTCCAGAGACAAGAGATCTTGGGTTCAAATGTGACCTCAGACACTTCCTAGCTGTGTGATCCTGAGCAAGTCACTTAATCCCTTTATCCTCAGTTTCCTCATCTGTAAAATGAGCTGGAGAAGGAAATGGCAAACCACTACAGTTTCCTTGCTAAGAAGACTCCAAAATGAGGTTGTGAAGAAAAGAAAAAAAAGTTCAAGTTGAGAAACAGTCATAGATATTGAATCATTCCTTTAGATTCAGGAGAGAACAGAAGGAGAAACAGAAACAGAAATTTTTTTTTAATGTTCAGAAGGGAACAGAAGTCAGTCTAGACAGAAAAACAGTCATAGAAATGGAAGCATTATTTTAGGTAGGATGGGAACAGAAGGATATCCAAATAAAAAGACAGCCATAAAAATGGATTTTTTTTAGCTGCTTAAGGAAACAGAATCCAGCAAGGAACATAGCCATAGAAATTGAATCATTCTTTGAAGTACAGAAGGAAGTTCAAATAGAAATGTGACTGTTACACCACTGTTGGGTTTGTACCTCAAAGAGATCAAAAGGAAAAGGACTTGTACAAGAACATTCATAGCTGTGCTCTTTGTGGTAGCAAAAAGTTGGAAAATGAGGGGATGCCCTTTGATTGAGGAATGACTGAACAAATCATGATATATGATGGTGATGGAATACTACTGTGCTCAAAAGAATAATGAACTGGAGGGATTCCATGTGAACTGGAACAAACTCCAGGAAGTGATGCAGAGCGAAAGGAACAGAACCAGGAGAACATTGTACACAGAGACGGATACACTGTGGTACAATCAAATGTAATGGACTTCTCTACTAACAGCAATGCAATGATCCAGGACAATTCTGAGAGACTTATGAGAAAAATGCTATCCACATCCAGAGAAAGAACTGTGGGAGCAGAAACACAGAAGAAAAACAACTGCTTGATCACATGGTTCAATGGGGATATGATTGGAGATATAGACTCTAAAGTATCACCCTGGTGCAATTATCAATAATATGGAAATAGGTCTTGATCAATGACACATGTAAAACCCAGTGGAATTGCTTGTTGGCTACAGGAGGAGGGAGAGAGGAGGGAAGGGGAAGAACATGAGTCTTGTAACCATGGAAATACATTCTAAATTAATTGATTGATTTTTAAAAATGGATACACCAAAAAAAAAAGAAATGTGGCTGTTGACATTTTTGTAGCTATGAAATGAAATGTAAGAAAGTTCAACTTAAACATAGCTATGGAAATTAAAGATTTTTTATGTATAGAAGGGAATGTCCAGAGAGAAATGCAACCAGAGAAATAGAGGCATTTTTTAAGGTCTAGAATGGAATATGAGGAAATCTATTAGAAACATAGACCCAGCAATTGAGGCATTTTCATTTGGGGGGGTCCAAAAAGGAACTGAAGAAAGCAAGATAAAAAACAGCATAGAAACTGAAGCATTCTTTTAGTACAGAAGGAAAGAGAAGGAAGTTCATGTAGAAATGGGACCATGAAAGTAAGGCATTTGTTTACATACAGAAGGAAGTCCAGATCAAAATTATTCAGTTGAGGGGGCAGCTAGGTAGCTCAGTGGATTGAGAGCCAGGCCTATAGACGGGAGGTCCTAGGTTCAAATCTGGCCTCAGCCACTTCCTAGCTGTGTGACCCTGGGCAAGTCACTTGACCCCCATTGCCTACCCTTACCACTCTTCTGCCTTGGAGTCAATACACAGTATTGACTCCAAGATGGAAGGTGAGGGTTTAAAAAAAAAATTCAGTTGTGTCTAGCTCTTCATGACCCCATTTTGGGGTTTTCTTGGTAAAGATAGTGGAGTGGCTCGCCCCTTCCTTCTCCAGCTCATTTTGCAGATGAAGTAACTGAGGCAAACAGGATGAAGTGACTTGTTCAAGGTCACATAGTCATGTTTGACCTCAGGAAGATGACGAGTCTTCCTGATTTCAAGCCTGGTGCTCAATCCACTGCACCACCTACATTCTTTTAATTACAGGAAGGAATAGAAGTTAGACCAAATAGTAATTGAAGTTTTTTTTTAACATATAGAAGGAAAAAAAAAGAAAGCCTAGACAGAAACTTTGCCAAAGAAATTTGGAGCATTCTTTTTAAAATACAGAAGGTGAAAGAAAGTAGCTCAGAGAGAAACCCAGTCATAGACATTGAAGCATGCTTTTAGGTACAGAAAGGAAAAGAAGAAATGAAGGAAGGAAGTCAGTCCTTGAAATTGAGGTAGTTCGTTGTTTTAGCTACAAAGGGAACCGAAGAAATTTCAAATAGAAAATAGCTATTGATTCTGAAGCGTTCCTTTAGGTACAGAAGGAAAGAGAAAGAAGTCCTTCCAGAAACACAAATATGGAAACTGAGCCTTTTTTAATGGATAGAAGGAAAGCCAGATAAAAGCAACGCCATAGATACAGAAGGATTCTTTTTAGGTACTGAAAGGAACAGAAGGGAGTCCAGATAGAAAAATGGCCAAAGAAATTGAAGCATTATTTTAGGTAAGGAGAGCAACAGATGATTGTCCACATAAAAAGAAAGCCACACCGCACACGTATGACCAGCTTCAAATTGCTTGCCTTCTCAATGAGAGGAGGAGGAAGGAGGAGGGAGGGAGGCCATTTAGAACTCCGAATTTTTAAAGATGAATTTCTAAAGTTGTTTTTACATGAAATTGAAAAAAAATATATTTAATAAAGTTGTTGTTCCTAGCTAGGTGATGCTGGGAAAGTCCCTTCCTAGTCCTTACTGCTCTTCTGCTTTGGGATCAGTTCACAGAATTGATTCTGAGACTAAAGGTAAAGGCTTTAAAAGAAATAAACTGAAGCATTATTTTTAGCTACAAAAGGAAACATAAAGAAGTCCAGCCAGAAACTCTACTGGAGAAATCAAGGTACTCATGTAACACAGAAGGGAATAAAAGATAGTTCAGGTAAGAAAACAAGGCACAAAAAAAAAATTTGAGAAGGAAGTCAAGATAGAAACACAAAGAAATTGAGGCATTTTTAGGAACAGAAAGGAATGGAAGGAAATCCAAATTAAAATACCACCAATGAAATTGAAGCATTCTTTTAATACAGAAAAAAAATGAGAAGGAGGTTCAAGTAGAAATAGGGCCATAGGGAGGCAGCTGGGTTGCTCAGTGGATGGAGAGCTAGCCCTAGAGACGGGAGGTCCTAGGTTCAAATCTGGCCTCAGACACTTCCCAGCTGGGTGACCCTGGTCAAGTCACTTGACCCCCATTCCCTAGCCCTGACCGCTCTTCTGCCTTGGAGCCAATACACAGTATTGATTCCAAGATGGAAGGTGAGGGTTTAAAAAAAAAAAGAAATAGGGTCATAGAAAATTAAGCATTAAGGTCCAGAAGGAAGCCCATCAAACTATAGCCATAGAAGTTGGACCATTCTTTCAGTACAGAAGAGAACAGAAAGAAGATCAAGTAGAATCAGGCCCACAGAAATTGAGGATTTTTAACCCTAAAGAATGAAATATAAGAAAACCCAACAAGAAATAGAGCCATAAACTAGAAACAATCTTTTAGGTACCGAAAGGAATAAGTTAGTCTCAACAGTCAGAAAGTGATAGATTTTTTTAAAGATCTAGAAGGAAACAGACTGATGTCCAGATAGAAACAGTCATAGAAATGGAAATATTTCTTTTAAGAAAAAGGAAAAGAATAAAAAATAATATATAAAAAAATATATATTTTTTTTTACGTATAGAAGGCAACAGAAAGGAGTCGTGTTGAAAGACAGTTTTGAAAGAAAGATAAATGACTGTCATCTGAGTGGTGGAGATTTGGAAGGGAAACTTCTGAATGCTAATTCTGCCATTTCTCGGGCCCAGGAATGGATTGGAGGGAACACTCAGCCTTTTTCTAGAGTGAAGCAGGGTGGGGGGATTCGTCTATACGGCTTCTCAAATCTCTCTGCCATTAGAAGGTACTAAACTGGAGGGCGGGTACTTTTTTAGTTGCTCCGGCTGAGGCTGGAAGTTGAGTGAGAGGATGGGAGATTAGCTTAAACTGAGAATCTGGGCCTTAGCAAGCATTTTAGAAATGTTTACGGACTCTAATCTACCTGGGCATCTCATCCAAAACTGAGGTCTCCCCCAGACTTCCCACCTGTCTCCAGATTCAAGGAACTAGAGAAGCCATAACCCCCTTCTTCCAGGAACCAATCATCCCCATCCCTTTAGCAGGCCCAGCCTTGGAACTGCAGAAGCGAAATAGGGATCTCTTACAGATCTAGTCTGACTTCCTCATCTTACAAATAAGGGGGAAAAAAACTAAGAACAGACTTTCTCCAGGTCAGGCAGGCTACGGGGTCTGAAAGTAACCAAAAGAGATCTCAAAGGAGACCCTCGTTGCTGGTAGGGAAAACAAGATTTTACACACCAAATAGTGTGCTTCCTTTATGTTACAGATGGGGAAACTGAGGCCCAGTGAGAGAAATTGACTTAAAAGATCACCCAGGCAGAATTAAACATGCGAGGCAGGCTCTCTTTCATCTGGAACCTTAGGTCAGTTTATAATCCACAGAATTGACTGTTAGCCACTTGTGTTCCTCCTAATTACCCAGAGTACCCAGAATAGACTTGCACAGGAGGTTTCAGACCAACTTATACACAATTAGCCAAAATCCAGGAATCAGGGGAATTTGATTTCCTGTTGTACTTCTGACATTTACTAGCTTTTTAAATTTCTTCATTCTTTGAGCCTCGGTTTCTTCATCTCTAAAATAGGGTCATTAATGCTTGTAGTACTTATCTCACAAGGGTGCTACCAGATTCCAATGTGGAATTTGGTTTGGCTTGCCACTTGTAAGGTGGCACTGATTCAAAGGATTCAGGGGGGCTGGCACGCTGGTCCACATCCTTCCTATCTGCCAAGAATGGAACCCTCTACTTTGGGCTCAGTCGGGTGTCAATACAACAATACAGCTAGCACAGGTGCCAGAGAGAACGGGGCTACTTTATCAACTCCTTAATCAAAGGACCCTTTTACTCTGGATCCATACACACAGTCAGGCTCCATCATTGACCAATTAGAAAAGGAAAAGAAAAGCAGGCTTCCTATCTTGGAAGGAAAGCTTACGTTCCTACCAGAAAAAGACGCAGAGCACACGGGACCTTCCCATAGGGATGAGGGACCTGTTGTTGACTAAGTCACCCCCTCACTCATCAGAATGTGACAGTATAGAGGATTTCTGGCCAAGATGGCTTCCTGGAGGCATATCATCCAGCTCCTCCATATCCATGTCAGCAAAAATCTCAAAATGTCACCAGATCACATAATAATCTAGAACGTTAAACAATACATGACTTCTTCCCTACAGAAAAAAAAAATCAGGAAGAACTTCACGGAGTAAAGGAAAGGAAACCAGAAGAAAAGCCAAGACCAGGAAACACAAACCATCTAGCAGATGCCCAGAATGTGCCCCTGACAAAGCTCTGTTTTAGAGGCCCCCAGAGTAAAAGGATCCTCCAAGAAAACCCCAGTGAGATCAGAAATGCACATCTGGGACCATGAAGGAGATGCAGAGATCAGCCCTGGTGCAGCAGTACTGAGAAGAAGCCCCCAAGGTCCCCAGCACTTGGTCTGAAGATGACCTCCAGGATCCTGACGTGTGGCCTTCTGAACTCCAAAGACCCAAGAGGAGGCCGAATCCTGTAGAGGTCAGCACAGGATCCGTAGCTCATTGGGCTTGACCAAGAAGTAGAGGAGCATAAGGAAAAGGGGGGCTTACGGGGAGATAATCTATTGTGTCCAGGAGCGGATAACGCAGACTATTTGCTCCATCAGCTCTAGGAACCAGGAACCCAGACAGTCAAGAAAGATTTATTTATGAGGCATGTCGGTAGGTGTCGGGCAGTGCGCCAAGGGTTGGGGTTACAAGGGAAGCTAAAGGACAGTCCCTGCCTTCAAGGAGGCCTCAATCGGACCTGGAAGAAAACATACAAACGACCATGGACAAACCAGTTAGAGAGAGTTAAACTGGAGGCAAGCCGCAGAGCTACAGATCTAGAATTAAGGATCACTGAGGGGTTCAGTTATAACGGATCATGAAGGTCGTAAAGATGTGTTCACGGACCCGACTTGTGGACATAGTCCCGATATTTCACGTGACTGATTTCTGAATCCTTAAATTGGGGGGGGGGACTCAAAACTGTATTGATCCTAACAGTTAAGCCTCTATTATGTGCAGTCTGGAAGCTGGCAGACAGCTTATAAAGATCCTTTGTGGTGTCAAAGACTTACCCTTAGCATGCAAGTTAGCTGGGGACCAGTGGTCAGGGATGGAGAAGGCTGGTCAAAATCAGGAAGGACTTTCAAATAAGTTTCTTGCCTGGACAGGCAGCTCTACTATTATGTTGCTCTTTGATTCCTTTATCTTGAAGTTGATTGTCGATATTATGATAATACTTCTGTTGTGCCACTTGTTTGATTGACATCCCCACCACCCCCTGTCCTTGGATCCTGAATAAAATCAGGTCAGCTCACTCATGCTCTCTCGAATCTGCACAGGAAGGGCTGACAGGCTGATATGATGCTGATGATCTGTGTGTCTTGTGTTCTTTCTCTCTATGCCATTCCTTCCTTAATCTTTTCTTTAAAAAAAAAATAATCCTTATCTCCCATCGTAGAATCAATACTGTGTATCAATTCCAAGGCAGAGAGCGGTAAGGGCTAGGCAATAGGGGTCAAGTGACTTGCCCAGGGTCACCCAGCTGAGAAGTGTCTGAGGCCAGATTTGAACCCAGGACCTCCCATCTCTAAGCTTGGCTCTCAATGCACTGAGCTACCCAGCTGCCCCCCAAACCAGAATTCTTAAGACTACTCTGAGAGTCAATTTTCTCTACATACTCACAACCTATCCATCTAGGAAAAATTAATAGTGATAGCACACTATGTAAATAATTTAGTACGGGTTAGTAAACCCTTACAACAGTTTACAACAGGACTAAGGTGTAAAAAACCAGGAAGAGCAGGTTATGAAGGACTTTGAAGGCATTTTGTATCTGCTTCTAGAGGCAATAGAAAGCCATCAGCGTTTATTGATTGGGGTGGGGGCAGCAACATTGGAATTTGGGGGACATCACGTCAGTGGCTGAAGGGAGAATGGGTCAGAATGGGGGGGAAACTTGAGGCAGACATATCCTAGGGACAGTAGACAGAACAGGGCGATGGTGTCCTGAGAAATAACTGAGGTTCTGAAGTGACTTCACAGTGAAGACAAAACACAGGATTATGGGGTCAGAGAGAAAGATAAAGTGATAAAAGGAATTTTACAATTTGCAGACAACAAAGTGGACTTCTTGTGGGCTCAATACTCTTCGCCACTGACTCTATGCAGAGGTGGAGTGGACTAGAGGCAGTCCTGACAACTAGGTAGACTGAGGGAGCAGGAATTGGGGGTGCGTGAAGGAATATCAAGATTGCTGAAATCTGCTGGCATAATTGTGGGAACTGAGGCACAGGAAGAGATTGTGGTGAGCACTGAGCTTACTGACGGAGAGAACGTCCTGAACCTCAGCAGATAACAGCTCCCAGAAGCTATCTGTACCATCAGTTTAGATGAAGGAGCCTCAAAAGCACACAAATTGCTGAGCAAAAGTGGCAGCAGTAGAGTCTGCAGGTGGCGTTGAGGGACAAGGTCCAAAGACTCTTCTGACTCCCCCATAAGGAAAGGAGCTGGCAAAGGGTACCTGGGGATGTCGTGTCATCAGGAAGGGTGCGAGATCTCGGGAGGAAGAATTAAAAGGTGGGGAAAGGAAAAGGGTTTACGAAGAAAGCAAGTTTGTTAACGACCGAGCCAGCAATCTAGATAGCCGTGATGGGCATGGCGATCTGCAGTGGGATGGTGGTGGGGAGGCCAGAGAGTTGTGGCGGATCTGCCCAGGTTGAGGGATGGGGAATTGAGTTTGAAAAATGGCAGATACGAATCCAAAACCCCTGACGTGAGACGTGATATGGAAACCACTATAGAATGAGTCCACGTAGCGATCTGGGGATCTTTTTGTTTTGTCTGCGGAAGGAGAGGTAGAGATTTGTTGGTATAAGTTATTTCATTTATTATTGTAATTAGATTTTCACTCTCAACATTTTATTTTATTTAATGTGCTTTCTTAAAACATAAAATTTTAGTTACAAGCAACAGTTATACATTGGGGGCAACGTCGTCGTATATTCTATTTAACAGAAATAAAAGAAGATTTGTCTAAAGCTCTGAGATGTGTTTGTTATATAACTCCCTTTGCAGTACTATTGCACGCTGTAAAAAGAAGTCAGACTTCAAAAGCAAAAATAACTTGTGCCGTTATGAACCCACACATGTAAAATGTCCGTCAGCTCTTTTAAAAGGAAAAAAAATCATGTCAGTATTACAAATCTCCCTCACATTTCTTAATTGTATTTTATATGAAAAAATGATGTTGAATTCATGCGCAGTTTTGCTTTATCTACAGTTTACTTTACCCAGAATTCTTGTCTTTCGTTCTCATTCGTCGATGAGAACAGTCATAGTACTACTTGTTGGCAGCATCCATTTTCCCACATGGTGGGAGTATAGATTCACGCGCACACACACACACACACACACACACACACACACACACACACACACACACACATACACACACAACATGATGGTAGAAAACAAGAGAGGGGGCAGCTGGGTAGCTCAATGGATTGAGAACCAAGCCTAGAGACGGGAGGTCCTAGGTTCAAATCTGGCCTCAGACACTTCCCAGCTGGGTGACCCTGGGCAAGTCACTTGACCCCCATTGCCTAGCCCTGACCACTCTTCTGCCTTGGAGCCAATACACAGTATAGATTCCAAGACAGAAGGTAAGGGTTTAAAAAAAAGAAAGAAAAAGAAAATAAGAGATAAGAAATTCAATTTCAAAATTTCAGTTCCAAGTCTAGAAATGGGTCCATTGAGGAAGGCAAGTGATGAGAACATTCAAAGCCCTCCCCAGAGGACTGAGCTCATAGCAGAAGCTGTTGAGCCCTGGGAAGCTCCCGAGAGCCATTTCACAAAAAGGACACAGAAGGTGTCCTTTAGGCAGCCTATTCATGGGGTCTATGTTGACGGCTTTGACAGGGTGCGACCCAAAAAAGACTTGGAGCTCTGGGGAAGACCTCAGGTGAACACAGAGACTACACGTAGGTGGCCTGCATCCAGAGCTGATGTGTGACTCCCTGGTGAGTCTTCATTTGCGACCCTGGCAGATATAAGCATCCACAGAAGAGGCTTTGGAAAGAGGCTATCAGAAGGGCTAGAGAAGGAGAGAAGGCCAAGCACAGGAGAAATTCTGAGGAAGACACGGAAAGTCTCCAGCTTACATACTGAATGGATGTCAGTTACTTGGATGCCAGCTGGTTCGTTGGCAGAGATGCGTTTCTTTACTGATTGGTTAGAGAAAGGCAGGAACAGCTTCCAGAAGGTCATTGGCATATCGGAATTCTGCTGGGGTGTGAACCTATCTGGACTTATTGCTCTCTAGGGTTATTTATCACATGGAAGAGGGAACCCTTGTAGGGATGCCTGATAAAGAGGCTTTGCATGTGTCTTGTTCAAAAAAGGGCCTTACATCTGAATGGATAAACAGAATCTTGTGCTATTTGAACGCTTGAGACATTTCGCTTTTATACTGGCTAAAGGAACCGCTTGTCTTTGAAAGACGACAGCACATTTCAGTGCCTTTGAATGGTGGCTGTGAGATAAAGGAGTTTGTGACTACTTCACTGGCTTGAGAACAGAGGAGGAGCCCCTTTGCCCCGCAGGACATCAGTGAGTCTCAGAAAAAGAAATGAAAGCAGCTTTCTCTGGTGTAGGTTGTTCTCGAGGGGACCAATGATGTCAAACTCTCTCTTCCAGCAACGTGAGTTACACAGGGCACATAGTTTTCCCCACTTACTACTTACTAATTCTCTATGCTTTGGTTCTTTTTCCCTTGTGAGTGTTCATCTCCACTGGGGGGAATGCGATCCAGAACTGCATTGGGGCAATAGCTTTGCCAATGAATGCCAGCTGCATCCAGTGCCAATTATCCACCCCACCACCCCTACTCCTTGATGTCCTATGCTGAGAGCAACCTGCTGCCACTGCCACGGTTACTGTCAATACTTGTTGCAGTCTCTGGGGACCCCTCAACTGGGGTTGGAGTGAACAAGATCCAGGCTGGTTCCAGCTGGTGTCAGAGACCTCTTACTGCCCTCTTATGTTATACTGGGCTAGAAAAATATCTGAAAAGGAGTTTTGCTGGACCGGATGTTCCAAAACATGATGTGAAGTATCATTTTAAAATTGTTTGTAGGGGAATGTTCAGCTAAATAGCTACCTCCCCTCTGCCTTCTTGGATCCCTCATAAATTTACAAAGCTTGCCTTCAGCATGAATTCTCTGATGGTTAACAAGTGTTCAATTCTATAAAAGGCTTTCCTAAATTCATAAAAGTTTCTCTCCAGTATGAATCCTCTAGTGGGTAAATAGGCTTGAGTTTTGATTGAAGGCTTTCCCACATTCAATACATTTATAAGGTTTCTCTCTGTCATGAATCTTCTGAGGCATTTTAAGGTTAGCCATCACAATGAAAGCTTTCCCACACATTCGTTATGAAGCATCTGATGTACACGAAGAGTAGAACTCTCAATGAAGGCTTTCCCACACTTCTCACATTCATAAGGCTTCTTTCCATTATGAACTCTCCAGTGCCTAAAGGGGGTTGAGTATTTGATGAAGACTTTCCCACACTTCTCACATTTATAAGGTTCCTCTCCAGTATGAACTCTCTGGTGTCTGGCAAGCAATGATGAAGGATTTCCCACATTCATTACATTTACAAGGCTTCTCTCCAATATGAGCCTTCTGATGTACAAGAAGATTGTAGCTCTGACTGCAGGCTTTCCTATACTCATTATATTTATGAGGCTTCTCTTTGGTATGACTACTCTGGTGCTTAACAAGGGATGCATTTTGATTGAAGCCTTTCCCACATTCCTTACACTTATAAGCCTTCTCTTTGGTATGAATTGTCTCCTGTTTGAAAAGGGTCAAGGACTGACCACATGTACTGCATTTATAAAGCTTCTCTCCAGTAAGAGTTATCTGATGTGAAATAAGACTTGAGTTCTGAGTAAAGGCTTTTTCACATTTATATGCTTCTCTCCAGTATGAACTTTCTGGTGCCTAAGGAGGTTTGCATTTTGGGGAAAGGATTTCCCACATCCTTTATATTTATATTGCTCATATTCATTACCTTTATAACACTTCTCTATAGCATGAATCTTCTGGTGTTGAATAAGTCTTGAGTTGTGACTGATTATATTGATAAGCTTTCTCAAGAGCAGAGAGCTGCCAATGTTCAAAAAAGTTTGAATGTGGAAGGCTTTGCCCCATTCGTTTCATTTGTAACATTTGTCTCCAGTGTGAATATTCTGGTGTATGCTCATTTCTCTACCATCACTCTCCTATTTCCCTTCCTCACTCTTTATCTAGCTCTCACTTTCACCCCCCCTCCTGAAAAATAGAAGAACAATGGCCAGCTCTGCTGACTCTTTTAGTCTTTACTCTTTGGGATGATTCCTCCTCTAGACTGCCCTCTTTTGAAGCTGCCTGTGAATTCTCAATCTTGGGCTCCAAATCTGAAAAATTGTGATAGAAAGTACAAAGGTACACAAATATTCCAAGCTTTGACTAGGGTTGAAGTAAAGCAGCTGCAAATGATAACCAGAGGAAAGTATCACCTGATGGAAGTATTTCCAAAACCACCTTTTTAGTTTCTCTAGAAATACATAGAAATGGGGAGTCTGTGTACTAGGCAGGAGAACATGAAGCTGGTGCTTGCCAGTCTTGAGGCCCCTCTGGTTCCTCCAAAGCCATGATACTGATGCAGTGGTGGTTCCCCATCTAGAGGACCTAAGCCGAGGCAACATTTTGTTCCAGAGCTCAGTCACGGTCATGACCATGAATTACAACAGCCATGGAATACTGTGAATCTTAAAATTTCTCAGACTTGTGAATGTTAAAAATTCTCAGACTCTACCTTAGAACATTATCTTAAGGTTATGGTTAAGGCTATTCCCCATTTAAACAATGGAGGTACTTAGTCAGGAATGTATTGAGAACTTTACATTACTCCACCCATACTTAGGCATACTTTAGGGGAAGATAAAGTTGTAAAACTCCTTACTGAACAATGGAAATGTACCCAGCCTATACTTAAAGTAAAGCTAAAATCCTTAAGATGGGTCTATTTTTAGATCTAATACAAAAAGGTGCTAAGTACCTATGAAGGTCAAATTAATCACTAAAAGGTCAGGCAACTTGCAAACTTGCAAGGGGCAAAGAGGTGTGAACTTACTCAGAAGTTTTAGTCTACCCAGAGAAGTTGAGAACTAAAGAAGATGTGAATTAAGAATGGTCAATCCTGTGAAAACATCTACTGTGATTGGTAGATGTGAGAACTTAGGGGAGGTGACATAGGAGAAAATTCTCTTTAAAAGGAGGTCAGAAAGGCCTCTGAGAAGGTGTAGCTTGCCAAAGCTGAACTGGAGGCTGGGGCTCTCTCTCAGTGGCTGAACTTAGTTCAGCTTCCTGAGCTAAACTGGAGGGTATCTCTGAACACTAGAGTTTTGCTTGGAAGGATCTTGTGGTGAGTGATTAAAGACTGACTGATCTCTCTCTTAAGGCTTAAGCCTAGGCTGCCCGAGCTCTTTTCTCATTATTTCCTCTTACTCTCTCTCTCCCTTTCCTTAATTCCTTTTATTTGTATTAATTAAAATCTCCATAAAACCCAGCTGACTTGGGTATATTTAATATTTGGGAATTTTCCCATGGCGACCACTTTATTTTAATATAAAATCAAGACACTAAATATTATCTTTACAGTTTTGGCAATTCACAGTCTTGAAACCCATATTCTTGTGGTCACAGTTTATGGCAACCACTCTTTTGTCTGTAACAGTACTGAGCAAGGGAGCCAGGAAATTTATGTTTTTCAGTATTCCTCAGATTTGGTCCAAAAACCCTTGGGTACAGAATATGGTGTTTGAGAACATGATGCCATCCCCATATATGCAGTTATAGTTAGATCCTGGTGAACAGGTCCCAGTGGATGTGAAAGACAAGAGAAGCAAAGAGGTCATAGAGCATATGAAAAAGGTCTTAAGGGAATGGAGGAGCACGAGCAAAAGCTTTCCCACCCATCTAATCTGGGATCCAAAAAGTAACACCTACAGAATGTATCTGTGCACTGGAAAGACAGATCCTTTGCCCAGTCCTCGTGCCTTTGCCCAAAAAAATGCCTGGTAAATCCAAGGCTACCCTGAAAGCCAGCACTCAAGACTGAGGGTCCAGAAGGAGGTTCCTGATTCTTGGAACAATGGAGTCAGGGCTAGAAGTCAAAGGCCTCAAAGATCAAGTGACAGAGAGACAGCTACTCACATGATCTCACCAACTGGCAAGCTTCCAGGCCTCTCTCCAGAACCTGTGGAAAACCAAAGCTACCTCCTATGCAGAAGACACAGGCATTTTAGACACTAGCACAAGGCTGGAGGTGCAAGAAGATAAAGCATGCGGGGAAGGGGACCAAGTGAAGAGACTAGAATTTGCTAATAAAACACTTTATATTGACTCTTTAAAAAATATGGAGGAATAGTATTTTTCCTAATCTAATAAACTTTCCAGACTTTTTCCTGTTTGAGAGTATATAGGTCAAAAATCCGTATCTTTTTTAGGGAAATAAAAATTTTTAAATAAAAATTTAATTAAAAAAAAGCATTGTACTGGCTCTTCTCTCAATGTGATCTATCAAGAACCACCGGATCTTGTTTATACTCAGAAGGGTGTGTCTATTTGTCAGAGGGAGGAGATCGAGAACACTCGAGGGCATTGGACACTTCAAAACAGGCTCAGTCCAAGATTCCCCAGGATTCCTTCTCAACCTCTGCCCCAGTGGCCTTCCTCATTGTAACCCCACAATTAATGACCCTCCTCTATTGCTTCCACTTGGTGAGTTCCTCCCCAGAGCCTCCATTTGAGGAAGACCCACATCAGCAATGACCACTTCAAACTTGAGTATCTCTATGTATTTCTCTTCTTTACCCTCATTTGGAGATGCCCCTCTCTCCCCTCACCTCCACCAATATTTCAGCTAACTTTTTATATGTGAACTGCCTTTACTGGAATGTAAGCACCTTTAGAGTTGGGAATATTTTTTGTGCTTAGACATTTATTCTTTGGGTAAAGTATTTTTAGCCCCAATTCCTGGCAAAGAGAAAGCGCTTCATTAGATGTTTTATGAATCTATTTATTGGGGACAGCTGGTGGCTCAGTGGCCAGAGAGCCAGGATTGGAGACAGAAGGTCCTAGGCTCAAAGTAAGGGCCAGGCAACAGGGGTCAAGTGACTTGTCCAGGACTACATAGCTAGAAAGTGTCTGAAGTCTCTTTCGGATGGGCCTCAATTTGCCCTTTGGACCTTCCCTGAGAGTCTCCACTGATGGATATTTCAAAAAACTCTTCTTTTTTTTTTTTTAGACCTCAACTCTTCCCTCATTACATCGTCACAGGAGAAGTATCCTTACCCTAAATAAGGAAAATGCCAACAACCGTACTTTAAAATTCCTTAGAAAGGGTGGTTTTTGTTTAAAGATGAGGGCAGTTAGGTAGCTGAGTGGATTGAGAACCAAGCTTAGAGATAGGAAGTCCTGGGTTCAAATTTGACCTCAGACACTTCCAGCTGTGTGACCCTGGGCAAGTCACTTAACCCCATTGCCTAGCACCACCCCTGTTCTGCCCAATACTCAGTATTGATTCTAAGATGGAAGATAAGGATTAAAAATAATAAAGGTAAATGCTTTAAACAAAAGACAAAAAAAGAATTAGATGTCTTAAGGACTAGAAATAGATTATATTTCTTTCCGATAAAAGGTCAAAGAGGCTTGGGGAAAATGAAATGATATCCCACAGAAATATTACTAATAAATAATTCAACATTAATTTTTCTGTCTGTCTAGAATTCTGGGGACAGATAGTCATTATTATTCAGTTCATTTTACATGAGACACTTATCTAAAACTTGATTTCTTCTCCAGATTGCAGTTCTTTCACTTATTAACTTCTCAATCAAAGGATATCAAAGAGACAGAAATAGAATTAGGGCTGAGAGAAACATAGTATGGGATGTTTATCCCAACCATTCTGGCCCAGGGACACTCTTATGGCTTTGACTTTTTTTTTAACCCTTACCTTCTGTCTTAAAATTAATACTGTGTATTGGTTCCAAAGCAGAAGAGAGGTAAGGGCTAGGCAATGGGGGTCAAGTGACTTGCCCAGGGTCACACAGCTGGAAAGTATCTGAGGTCAGATTTGAACCTAGGACCTGTCTCTAGGCCTGGCTCTCCATCCACTGAGCCACCCTGCTGCCCCTTATGGCATTGACTCTTGCTGAATTGATACCCTGGTGACTTGTGCACTCAGTGACAGAGCAGGGGACTGTTTCAGCAAAGTTATCAGCAGATTTTTCTAGTGGGCAGGATACATACAAGATGACTGAAGGGAGGGAAAGAGAGGAGAACACAGGAAAGAACCCTGAGGGGCAGCCACATTACATAGATAAAGATTCAGGGAAACAGACTGATGGGAAGGAGAGGATGGAACAAGCATTGAAGAGCCCACTCTATGCCAGGCACTCTAGGCTAAGTAAGCCCTTTTTAGACTTGCTCTCCACCCAGGGAAGGTGGGTGCTGTTATGATCTGCCTACACAGGAGGAAACGGATTTCCCCCAAGAAATCAGCCTTCCAAGTTCTCTGTCCCTGCTTCTTGAAACAAGGAGGAAGGTCCTTCTGCATCCCGGCTGCCCTCTTCTGGACACTCCGGCTTATCACTGTCTTTTTATTCGTGGAACCCCAAACAGAACCCAAGACCCAGAGGAACTCTCACAAGGGCAGAGGACGTGGCTTCTATTGTAGACACGTTCCTGGAAGCTGTGCCCTTTGTCGTGCAGGCCCAGGCAACAACAGATTTGGGGCTCTCGTTTCACGGAGGACTGAGGACTGCTATTGAGCTTGCAGTCCCAGATATTTTGAGGATCCTCTGCTGAATTTCATCCAATTCGCTAGCATGTGATCTTTTGGGTTCCTGGTTCTGTTGCCCGGCATATTAGCTATGCTCCTAGCTTTGTCATCTGCAAGTTCATTGAGCATACCATGTTTTATGTCGTCCAAAGAAATCAGACAAAACAATAAGAGAAAAGAAGAGTGGATCAGTGACACAGTATTTTTATAGCATTGGGGATTTGTTTTTTTTTTAATCCCTTACCTTCCATCTTGGAATCAATACTGGGTATTGGTTCCAAGGCAGAAGAGTGGTAAGGGCTAGGCAGTGAGGGTCAAGTGACTTGCCCAGGGTCACACAGCTGGGAAGTGTCTGAGGCCACATTTGAACCCAAGACCTCCCGTCTCTAGACCTGGCTCTCAATCCACTGAGCTACCCAGCTTCCCCTGAGCATTGGGGTTTTCAACCAATAAAGAATATGAGGCCTTTTCTCCAATAACAACACTGTTAATTCACAGATTATTTATCTACTAACAAAGAATGACTCTTTCACCAGCCTCCTAAGCAAAGATTCCTTCATCACAAAGGGAGTTAGATCCTCTTTCTGAATGGCCCACCAGCTCAACCTTAGGACATCCCCTGCCAGTCCTCTTGGTGGATAGTTTGAGAATGGAGATAGATGTGGAGACCTCAACTCTTCCCCCATTACTTCATCACAGGAAAGTTGGGTCTTTCCTAAGCCCTGGAAGATGCTAACACATTCTGCCACGGGGCCAGATCACTCTACTTTAAGTGAATCTTTTTCTTTTTCTATACATGTAGAAACGATGTTTGACAACCGTTTTCTGACATACTGCAATTCAGATTCTCTCTTCTTCCCTTTCTCCTTCCCCTTCCCCAGGTGGCAAATAGTCTGACATGGATTATACCAGCACTTTCATACAACACCTCTTTCTATATTGCTCATGATGTGACAGAAAGAAGACACACATCATACATACACTAAAAAACGTATGAAGGAAATAAAGTGGAAGATGGCATGCTCGGATCTGCAATGAGGACTCCAATAGTTTCTTCTTTGGCCATAGAGAGCCTTTTTCATCATGAGTCCTTTGTAAATATCTAGGAAATTTGCTTTACTGATAATAGTTTAGTCCTTCACAGTTGATCATCAAACAATATATCTATTCACATATCCTTTGACTTTTGAAAAAGTCTGATGTGGGGTTAATCTATTCTGCTTAAATATCTCCTGCAATCTCCTCCCATTAGAATATACTCTCCTGAAAGGTAGGTACTGTTCTCATGATTGTTGCAATAGTGTAAGACCAAGGTTTTGAGGTGGGGATGGAGGATGGGAGTCTTTCTTTGTAATTCCAGCTTTAGGAAGGGAATCTGGGTGCTAGTTGGCTCTTTATCAATGTCTTTTGATTTCCTGACTGCCTCCAAAGTTACCCCTCCTCTCCCCAAGACCCAGACTCTAATGTCTACCATGATTTCGCTGACAAACTGAGATCTTCCCCTAAGCTTACCAATCTTACCTATTACAGTGCCCATAATTGAGGGAAAGAGGGAAGCCAGATCTGCCTTCATCCAGGAAACAGCCATCTCCATGCCATCTCCCTCAAATTCCCAAACACAGCAACATAGAGCTTAGAGTATCTATAGAAATCATTTATATGAATCCATACATTCTCCCACTCCAAAAAAGAGAGCTCAAGAGGAGGTACTTGAGTTACGGCAACAAATGAGCCACACCCTTGACCTTAGCCTCCACCTTAAATCCAATTCCACAATCCTCTTATTGCCCCAAATCCATCTGTGCTTTTAAAATAATCTACCCCTAGCCTTAAGTATGCTGGTAAATTGTTAACAAGCAGCTCTCAAAAATGGTATCTATAGTACACACATACATAGTACATACTTTTAAAGTTTAATCTTCATTATTAATATTTTCCCCATTACTCTTTTAAGTCTAGGCAGTTATATAGACATAGATATATACATACATATAGATAGATAGATATCTTTGCAAAGTTCTGAAGTGTGAATGTCCAACTGTAAAATTTAACAATCAGCTCTGATAGAGTTGACTCCCAGCAAACCCCTGTCCCTGGTCCTGAATCATGGACCTCAGAACTGGCAGCTTCTCTAATACCTATCCCAGATGAGTTCTAGTTCCAAGCTATTGCTAATCATAAGGAGGCAGAGGGATATAACAGCAAGAGTTCTGGAGCTGATGATAGAAGTCTAATTTCAATCAAATTATCCATTTCAATATTTTGAAATGGATATCAAAATATCAAATTGTGCATCTTCAGTCATGTCACTCCTCCTCTGTGGCCTTCAGCTTATTCATCTGCCACTTGATCCCCACTTTAATTCCAACCCCACAACTTGTTAATTGCCAAAAATCCATCTTTGATTGGAAGTATGTATTTGCCCTTAGCTTGATGTGCTGGAAAATGGTTAAGAATCCCTCTCGAAACAAATATACAACATATGATATTTAATTTGTTTGCATTATTAACATTTTCTCCACCAACCTATTTTATTCTTTTAAACGGTCAAGTAAACAATAAATGAAGCCCTAATTTGCAGCCTTTGCAGAGTTCTGATATGTTAATAATTACAAATAAATCTAATCATCCCCTCTCCGGCTGGCTCAGCTCTGTAGCTCTGTCCCTGGTACTGATTGAATCATGAACCTTGGAACTGGCAGGTTCTCCAACCTAGAACAACTCTCTCTCTCTCTCTCTCTCTCTCTCTCTCTCTCTCTCTCTCTCTCTCTCTCTCTCTCTCTGTCTCTCTCTCCTTCTCTGTCTCTGTCTCTCCCTCTCTCTCTGTCTCTCTCTCTGTCTCTCTCTCTCTCTCTCTGTCTCTCTCTCTGTCTCTCTCTCTCTCTGTCTCTCTCTCTCCTTGGATCCTGGATAAAGGTTTGTTAAATGGAAAATAGAGTATTAGAAGGAGGTGGGTAGTAGAGCTGTGAAAGCTGAGAGCCAGGGTTGGCTCTGCATTTGGGGGGGGATAATGGGTAATTACAATGGGAAGCAAAGTAGAAGCAAGCCTCTAAGAGGTTCCAAAACTTGGTCTCCTCTTTTGGGAAGGTGATTTCACTCTGACTTTGGTGATTTCAGATTTTGGTTTCTTATAGATGGAGAAAGGGTGTCACACTTTGATATATACTGAAATAAGGAAATTTGAGGGAAAGAGGCTGGAGTACTAATTTTACCTCTGAACCTCAGTTTCCTCAAGTTAAAATGAGATTGGGCAAGATGACTTGAAGGACCCTTCTAGTTCTACAATTATGATTTTCCTAGTGTATGAGGAAGGGAGAAGGGGGGAGGGAGAAAGGGAGGGAAAGAGAGATAGTGGGGTGGGGAGAGAGAGAGAGAAGGAGGGAAGGAGGGAGGAGAGAAGGAGGGAGAGGAAGGGAGGGAGGGAGGGAGAGAAATATCATTATGCAACCATATTCCTTTGGCACGCCCAGGCCCAGTGCTATATTAGGATAACATGAGACTTTGAGAGGTCACCTAGTCCAAGACCCTCATCTTACAATGGATGGAAAAGGGCTTCAAGGAAACAAGGCACTTCTCTAGCTTGTGAATTCTGATACAGATCACAGATGAAAGCTAGAAGAGACATAAGAAGCTACACCTGGTACTATGTTGGGAAAGCGGGATGTTATACATCAGCTAATGCATCTACCTCATTTCATAGGTGGGAAACTGAGGGACAGGAGTGTTCCAGTGTTACTCAGGAGCACATGAGGCAGAAGCTCTTTCCCATGTTTTTTGGGCTGGCCCTTAGAATTCCCAGGATCAATGGTTGGCCACTGGAATTCCTCTTCATTAGCAATAATACAAATGGCCAGAATCTCCAAAATTGACTTGCCCGGGAGGTTACAGAGCAACTTCCATCATCTTGGCCAGGAACCAGGAATCCAGGTCCTCTGGTTTCAAGAGACGCCTCTCCCACTTGCTACCTGTGTGACTCCCTTCATCCCCTTTGAATCTCACACACACACATACAAACATTTACATAAATCCCTAAAAATCTCAACAGACCCTCCTTGGACTCTGGGAAAAGGGTTGGCAAATTGGAGCTACAGTGAATAGGAGTTTTAGGAGATTGGGGTGGAAGATGAAAGCCTGAGTTAACTGTTAACCCTTAACTGTTCCAGGGACTGCTAATCACAATGGATCCCAACCTGGTTCTGTCTTGGGGGAGAGAGAACAGAAGCAAAAATTCCTACCTTGGAATTACAGATTTTGGCTTCTTGTGTCAACCCTGCTGCCAGAAATGGGGAGTGGGGGAGGGGGATGGGCACCCTAAAAATGGTTGTAAAGACCAAGTAAACAGTCTTACTTTTCCTTTCCTACCAGAAACCTACGTGTCCTTCATCCCCATAAGTTTGAATTGGAGGCTAAGAGATTGCCCCAAGATCTGTCCAAGGAGGAGGCAGAGAAAGAGAAATTCCTAATTGCTTCAGGGCTTCCTGAAAGCACTTAGGAAGCTCATGGAATCTAAGGAAATTATCATTAATGATAGCATTAAAATTTATGTAGTATCCTGGCTACTGGAAACTCCAGCTCATCATGTCCTTTAAAAAACAACTCTTACCTTCTAAGGTCTTAGAATCAATACTAGGTATTGGTTCCAAGGCAGAAGAGTAGTAAAAGCTAGGCAATGGGGGTCAAGGGACTTGCCCAGGGTCACACAGCTAGGAAGTGTCTGAAGCCACATTTGAATACAAGACTTTCAGACTTCAGGCCTGGCTTTCTACCCACTAAGCTACCTAGCTGCCTCTCAGTGTCCTTTTAATGCATGGAACATTGCACAGAACACAATACCTAGATGAGTTCTGACAAGGGCAGAGGACATGGGCTCCATCTATCTCCTCCCTGTTCCGGAAAGCTGTGCCCCTTCCAAGGAAGGCCTGGGCAACAAGAGCCATGTTGCTGTTATTTCCCACTGCTAATCCTTTTGAGTTTATGGTCCCAGATATTCTGAGGAAGCCTTGCTGCCTTTGATCCCTTGTGGAACTTCACCCAATTCTCCAGCATGCGCCGATCCTTTCGTCCCATCTGGTAGGCTAACTATGGCTCCCAGCTTTGTGTTATCTCCTAGTTCACTGGCCATACCTCGTAGACCTTCATCCAGATCATTGGAAGAAAAAGTGTAAACCTCAAAATTTCTCAGACTTATGAATGTTAGGGGTTTCCCCCATTGGGAAATCTTCTACTTAAAAAAAATTCCCTAGCAGATGGTGAGAACTCTACTTGAGTGTGGGGGCTCCTAGCTATGGGAGTGTCCCTGTTCCACCCTACTTAAGACTGCTTTAGGACAGAAAACTGCTTGCTAAACAATGAAAGTACTTTGATCCATGCTTATGGAAGGGACAGGAAGTTCTTTGAGTCATGACTATTTTAGAATTGATACAATGGGATACTAAGTACCTATAAAGGTGGGGCAACTTGTAAACTACTTAAACCTAAAAGGGTGATAACTTATTCAGAGGTATTTTCTTAATGAAATTTGTTGACACAGCAGCATTTTTTTCTGACTTACTAAAGAGATTAAAACTACTCAGCTGTGAATTCAAAATGGGCAGTCCTTTAGAAACATCTACAGTGATTGGTAGATGTAAGGACTTAGGGGAGGTGACAGAGGAAATTTTGCCCTTAAAAATAAGAGCTTGGATCTCATTCAGGGATCTCAATTTCTGACTCTCATTCTGAAGGAGAGCTCCTTGAGGAGCTCCTCTGAGGGGCTCTGTTCCTCTGGGGTAGGAGCTCTGGAGGCTCTTGAGAGAGGCCCTTTGAAACAATCTCTGGCTGGAAGACTCTTTGAGGAAGGACCCTGGCCTGGTGTCACTAGTATCCTTGTTTAGTCAGACCTTGTGGTGAGTGTGAAAAAACTGACTGATTTCTCTTTTAAGACTCAGGTCTAGGCCATATTGGCTTGATGCCCTTCATACTTATTCCTTTCTTACTCTCTCTCTCTTTCTTTGATTACTCATTGTATTGTTAGTTAAAAATCTCTATAAAACCCAGTTGACTTGGGTATTTGAATAATTGGGAATATTTCCCTGGCGACCACCTTATATTTGATTTTAAACCCAAGACACTGTAGTGAAACATATTTCTGTGGTCAAATTTACTCACCCTCTCTTATATCTATCACAATTTATATCTTCCACTATTTTAATCACTACGGTTTAAGACCTCAACCAATTTAAATCTCACAAAAGTGAGACAGCAAAGAAAAGGAAGTGTGGGTCACTGAAGCTCTTGGAGATTGAGAAGGAAGCATGAAGATGAGATAGAAAGAGAAATGCTCAAAGATTCCGGATGACTTTGGGGCGCCTTCCCTTTGAAAGTAGGAGGGGCCCCTCTTCCAGAAGCTTGGGGGCCATCTTTGGAGAACCCTGGAAGCGAAGATGAGTGCCACGGCCTTTGGGAGGGCAGGAGAGGATGGAGAAGGGAACGAAGCAGGAAGAGCCCTCTGAACATGGGGACCCAGTAGAGAGCAGCGTCCAGTGAGCAGAGGCAGAGTTTCTCTTCCCCAGAGATGAGGTTCTGGCCCTTCTTGCTTGCATGCGGTCTAAGATAAAAGACCTTCAGTTTCCACGTCATTCCACTCCATTTCACAAGGACTGATCCAGAGCTGGAGACACTGGCCAGGCCAGGCTCCTGCTCTCAGCAGTTCCAAACCTCTCCTCAATTTTGAATCCAATCAGAGAAATCCAACACTAGAAGCAATTGTCCCCTAATGTTACTCACCTCTGGAGTTTGGGCTGTTGGGATTCTCCATGATTGTCTGAGAGAGGAGAAACTTCAGCTCTTCCCCTGGGCTTCAGCCTTAAGAGAACAGGAAAAGGTCTGGTTATTGGCTTGGTCAGTGTCAGAACTTGAGCCTCCCCAGCCATTCAGAGAGCGAGTAACACTGATGCTCAGAAAGGAGTCCTCTCAGACAATCTACAGGGGTTACTCAGCTCTTCCTGGCCCTTTCCTACTTATCTCCTCTCCTTCTGGGCCCAACTGTTTTGTGTGTTAGCTTTTCTGGCAGCTTTGGGGAAAGGTGTTCAAGGTGGGAGGGAGAGGATGCTCTCTTTGAAAGCTCAGCTGCAGGGACAGCTAGGGGGCACAATGGATAGAAGACTGATCCTGGAGTCTGGAGGACCTGGGTTCAAATGCTTCCTGCCCTGGTGACCTTAGTCAAGTCACTCAACCCTATTTGTTTAACTCTTGCCCTTCTGTTCTGGAGTTTTTGCTAAGACATCCAGTGAGAGTTTAAAAAAACAAAAAGCCTGTAGTTGTAAGGACTGGCCCTTAGTAAGCACTTCATTGTTTCTATTGGCTCATGACTGCCTTCCTTGGTCCCTCTTTTTACCCTAGATCCAAACTCTGAGAGTCTTTAGACATCATTTATACCCATCCGCACATTCTCCCAAGGAAGAAGGGGACACCCAGATTGTTTAAAATACATGTAAATGTTGTTTAGAAAAATGAAGAGAGATCAGACAGTTAGACTCAGACTTCTCACACTCTAAATTCAGAGCTCACAGGGAAGGACTTGAATTTCTGCGCTGGGTGATTCACAGACTTGATTTTGCTCCCCATCATGGATCCAGACTCAAACCTCTTTAGTCTAGAATCAATCAATCTAATCTAATTAAACATTCTTTCTGAGTCTTAAATGTGTTAGTAAATTATTAAAAACTGTTCCTCAGAGGCAGCTGGGTGACTCAGTGGATAGAGCACCACACCAGGAGAAAGGAGAACCTGGGTTCAAATGTAGCCTCAGCTACTTCCTAGTTGTGTGATCCTGGACAAGTCACTTAACTCAACTTCAATGGTCTACAGCTTACAGTTCTTCTGCCTTGGAACCAATACTTAGTACTGATTCTAGGACAGAAGAACAACTGATTCTCAAAACAACAACAACAACAACAACCTGCACATGAGATGCTCTTAAGTTTAATCTCATTATTAACTCTTGCTCCATGACTTGCTAAATCTAGAAAATCAAGAAAACAAATCCATCTTTGATTTCTAATCATTGCAGGGTTCATGGGGCTCCAACTGGGCAAGCACACCTCTGACCCTAATCTAGCTTCATTTGGGTTTTGCTTTGGATGTAGAGAGTCTGGGATGTCTATAGCAGAAGATGTTCCAAAGGCACTTGGAGATGCTGAAGTGGAGTTTAGGAGACAGACAGGAGGTCAGAGGGTAGGTCTGGGACTGATCTGTGTTGGGATGAGGACACATCCCGTGTGATCCAAGATCGCTGGGAAAGAAAGTCAATAGAGAGAGATCAGAAGGCAAGAGGCAAGGATAGAACTCGGCTACTGATGCTCAGCTTGGAAAAGAAGATTGTTAATATTCAAAAATTGAGGATAATGAAGAGTCTTATTATGAAAAATCTGGCAGCCTGGGACACACCAGAAGAGGGCGGCTCATAGTATGAAATACAATGGAAAGATTCAGGGAGATAAATCCAGGGGAAAGGGTTCTAAATACGACACTCTACAGATCTTGATTGTCCTTATAGAAAGCAGATTCAGGGGCAGCTAGGGAGCTCGGTGGATAAAGCACCAGACCTGAAGGTCTGAGTTCAAATGTGGCCTCAGATACTTCTTAGCTGTGTGGCCCTGGGCAAGTCAATTATCCCCATTTGCCTAGACCTTGCCCTTCTGCCTTAGAGTTGTTAATGAGACACAGAGGGTTAAAAAAGAAAGAAACCAGTTTCAGAAAGAAGAGTGATTACAAGAGGTTGGAAACTTCAAAGGGCGTGCAAAAGTAGAGGCAATGACAGTTGAATGTGAGAATCTGAGAATTTCAGAGTGAAAGGGAGGAGAGATAGACAATGATACGTTAAAGGACAAATGACTGGGGGGAAACTGGGTGGCTCAATGGATTGAGAGCCAGGCCCAGAGATGGGAGGTCCTGGGTTCAAATCTGTACTCAGACACTTCCCAGCTGTGTGACCCTGAGCAAGTCACTTAACCTCCATTGCCTAGTCCTTACTACTCTTCTGTCTTGGAACCAATGGATTCCAAGACAAAAGGTAAGGGTTTTAAAAAAAAGGACAAGTGAGTGAAGTGGTTGGGGTTTTTGTATGTGTCATTTAAGTAGAGAGGAAACCTTTTTTTGAAGCTGGGAAAGACCCAGTGGATAGAGTTGTTGAGTAGTTCATCTCCCTTCCCCTAGAACCCAACAGTCTTTCATTTTGGCCTTACATAGCATTTGGTTCAAATCTTCCCCCAGTATCACCATATTCTCACAGGATTCCCTAGATGATTTCCATCCTAACTGTCCCAGGTAGGACACTCAGCAAACACTGTGATTCTGATGATCCAGGGATCTGCTCTTCCCTAATGACCCTGGAACACAACCTTTGCAGCCATGGAGGATTGAAATTCGTGTCTCTGACAAGAGTCCTCGGAGAACCCAGAACTTCCAAAACCCGAGCCAATGTGACATGAGGGTGAGAGAGGGGGAAGCTTAGCTCCATTATCTCCTAGATCTCACGGCTTCTGGACTCCGTCTAATCCTCCAAGGTGGCAAACAGCATTTTGAAGATCTGGAAAGCATTTGGGAGTCAGTAGGGTGAGGAGATCCCTGAAAGAACCAGGAGTTTGCAGCTCACCAAGAAAGCTTTCCTCTCTAACACATACGAGTGGCTCTTTCACAGCAGATGCTTGTGTCCCAAACAACAAATGTCTTACATCTGGGTGCATTTCTTGCATCTGAATTAAGAAGCATTTATTAAACTCTTGCTAATGCTTTCCTGTCGTCTATAATATGGCAATAAGTCTCCTAATTGATCTCCTTGTTATGATTTTAATTTATACTCATATTTATGTACAGATGTGATTTTTTAAGTTTAATTTTTCTCTCTCCTCTTGTTTTTGGGAGAATTGATTCAGACACCTTATAGCTTAGCCATGCAGTGTGTTCATTCTATTGTTGATATATATCCTCCAGAGGAGAGGATTGTGTGATTTTCCTAAAAGTCCAAAGTCTAAGATCTTTTAAAGTAATTTTAGGAAAAGATAATCAATCACCAACACCCTGGACCAGGAAGGGAGATCTTCTGGAGAAGATGCTGTAAGGATGCCTGCAGAAATCACACACTACATCAGGAGATTTGGAGTGAATTTTTGGCTATAATGAACTGAAGCGAGGTGGGGGGTGAGCCCTCCATTTATCCTGATCATAAACACTTATGCCAAAGGAGAATGCCCCCCAAGTGACTCTTTGCCAATGCACCTATCAATCATTTTTCTCTTTCTCCTCTTTTCTTCCCAAAATTGTTGTGACTCTTTCCATGAAGTGGACAATATAGCTTCTTTTTTTATACCCCCTACTGAGAAAATGCTAACTGTATCGACTCCATACGTGGAATGATCCACTGGGGAGAATGACAGGCTAAACTCCTGGCGAACCAAGAGTGGGGTGACATAACATGCTGGTCTCCCAGAGAATAAGAGGTGGGGATTGGGTAAAGTAAAATACCCAGGGGACCTCCATTCCAGCTTGGGTCCCTCGCACCCTGATCACAAAGTCACATGGCATGTCAGAAGGCTGGACTTCTGGATTTCCCATCAGAGTGGACAACCAGAACAACAGCATGGCAGAATCAGCACGATGTGGCCATGGAGGGAGACGCATGTTCAGTTTTAAAACAAGTGCAGGAAGTCAGGTCGCTCTCTTGATTTTCATGTCCATATCTGGTGAGGGGATTTTGCTCCCTCACTCTCTCTGAGCCATCTGGGGCTGCCATCTCTGGCAAGTGGAACGCATGGTGGAGGGGACTGGGCTGGGCTGGAGTCCGGGACCTGATCTTAATTTAAGTTAGACTGAGACCTCTCTCTGTCTCTGTTTCTCCCTCTGTCTCTGACTCCTCTTTCTTTCCTAATAAAAGCTCATAAATCTGGTAATACACCTCCAGAACAATTTTTACTTGTAACACCCTGAATCCAGGCTCTCCCATCTCAAATTTCTCTTCCACAGAAAAGGCAGCTAGTTGGGTGACACAATGGATAAAGTGCCAGTCCTGAAGTTGGGAAGACCTGAGTTCAAATTTGACCTCAGATATTTATTAGATGTGTGACCCTCATATAGTTAAGTCACAATATTTGTTTGCCTCCAGAGGGAGAGTAATGAGGGTGGTCAGCCTGGAGTAATAGCTAAAAATCAGATTTGTTCGGGGCTTTCTAAGACAAAGAGAAAAATTTGTATTTTTTTCTAAAGGCTGGGGGGAAGCCACTGAAATTTCTTGAGTCAGGGAATAATGGGATATATATATATATCCTAAAAATCCTTCTAATATTATATATATATATATATATATGTCAGGAATATCATTTTAGAAGCTGAGAGGAAGAAGGCAGAAACTGGATTTAGGAATGTCCATAGGAGGCTAGTGAGAAGGTGATGAGTATGAACCAGGGGGCTGTCATACGGATGGAGATGGGACAGAAAAGATGTTGCAGGCCTGGAAGCCACAAGTCTTGGTAGCTGATTGGATGTGTAAGGAGAGTGAGAGGGGGCAGTTAAAGATGACTAAGGTTGGAAATCTGGGTGACTAAGAAGATGATAATGCCCTCAACAGAAGTAGGAAGTTAGGAAGAAGGTGACTTTATGGGGGAAGATGGTGAATTTTGTGTCCATGAATCACCTATGAGACCCCCAAGGCTGTGCCTCAGCCAGCTTTCTTCTCTTACCTCTCTACACTGTTTACTATGGTGACCTCCTCAGTTTCCATGGATTCAACTATCAACTCGGATGATTCTCAGATCTATATATTTTTTCAGCCTTAGCCCCATTCCTGACGTCTAGTCTGGCATCTCCAACTGGATGTCTCTAACTAGATTTCTCAAAGACATCTTAAATTCAATAAATTGACAGCTGAACTCATTTTAATTACACCCAAATCTTTTCCTCCTTATAACTTTGCAATTAATGCTGAGAGCACCACCATCTTCCCAGTGAATCCTCCTTGATTGCTAACTTTCTGATCCAATATTCCATGTTCAAATCATGCCATTGCTACCTTTGTAACATCTTTCTTAAATCACCCCTCTTCTCTCCTCTGACACTGCCACATTCTGATACAAGCCTTCCTCAACTCGTTCTGGGACCATTATAATCATTGCCCGTGGCTTGGTTCTCTTCCCCCACACCAACGCATCCTTCACTCAGCTGTCAAATCAATCCTCCTACAGCTCAAGTTTGACCATCTCACTCCGCTCTCCCCCCGCCAATCTCCTATTACTTCCAGAATCAAATATGGACTTCTTTCTTTGGTCTTCATAACCTGGCCCCGTCATACCTTTCTAGTCTTCTTATGCAAAGAGATAGAGGTAGGCAGGCAGAGAATTCCAGGCATGAGAAGAATCAGTAGGTACAGCAAGAGTCCTTGCGTGTACAGTGAGAAGGTCAGTAATCGTACACTGTAGAAGAGGTTGAAGGGAGTAATTGGTTGGAAGACGGGAAGGTTGGAAGGAGCCAGATTGTGAAGGGTAGTAAATTCCAGACAGGATTGTATGCTTGATTCTAGAGGGAAGGAAAGGTATTCTTGAGTAGTGGGGTGACATGGTAGGACCTGTTCTTTAGGGAAACCATTCTGAATCTGAGGAGGATGAATCACAATGGGGAGACTTTTGATGCAGGGACATGAACTTGAAACCAGTCACAACAGGCCAGGCATGAGGTGATGAGACATTTGCCAGGTGGTAACTATGTCCAGGAAGGAAGGGTGATATGAAGGGGAAATGACAAGATTTGGGGACTGATTGGCTAATGGGGAGAGAATGAGTGAGAGCAAAGAGTTAAAGGTATGAACTAGGCTAGAAACAAGGACAATTGGGAGCATGTTGGTGCCTTAAACTACAGTATGGAAGGTGGGAAGGGATCGTGTTAGGGGAAAGACGATGAGTTTTTCTTTGTTCATGTCAAATCTTAGATTGTTATTGGACACTTAGAGGAAATGTTCAATAGGTTCTTGATGACATGGAAATGAAGGAACACCAGGGTTGAACATACTGATCTGGGAATCATCTGCTTAGAGATGGCAACTGAATTCAAAGGAGTTCATGAGATTACAAATGAGTGGAGAGAAAAGTGGCAAAGCCTTCAGGCATGACGTGGAAGAAGGTCCAGCTAAGGAGACTGAAAGCATCTCCCCAACCACAGGTAGACAGGTAGGAGAGACAGAAGAGAACGGTGTCCCCAAATAAAAATAGTTCCCAGGAGTAGAAAGTGATCAGTAGTGTCAGATGTTTCAGAGGCCAGTTACCACAAGAAGCTAAAAGAAGCCATTCAGTTGGGCAATTAAAATAGCACTGGTAACCTTAGAGATAGAAGTTCCACTTGGGTGATAAGGACCAAGATCAGACTAGAAGAGGAAAATGGAGGCACCAAGTGTATTCCTTGCCTTGGAGTTTTGCTAAGAAGGGGAGGAAACATACCAGATAATAACTAGCTGGGATGGCAAGATTAAGACAGGGTTTATTAAGGATGTGTTTTTCTAGGCCACTGGGAAGGTGCCATTAAATAGGGAGGGATTATAGAAAAGAGAGAATGAGAGAAAGAAAGGATAACACCGTTGCAATCTGCTGAAGAAGATGGGAGTATTCAGAGTGCCCAGAGAGGGAACTGACCTTGGAAATGAGTAAGTTCACCTTTCTCTTAGAGATGGAGGTGAAGGAGAACATAGTTGGAGATAATGGCAGAAGGGTTTGAGATTAGAAAGGGAGAGGAGGAAACTCTTGGGAAATGGCCTCAGTTTTTCAGAGAAGAATCAGATAACATCCTCAAGGGAAAGAGTATGATGGGGAGAGAAGACAGAATGTTGGTACAACTGCTCTAGTGCACAGAGAAATGATTAGGAAGATTGGAGCAGCAGCAATACTGATCAATGTCCCCAATCACATGGGTTTTTCCTTAAAAGATATTGAAACTAGTCGGGCTCAAGATTGGACCATTCCTTGTTGCTGAGTATAGAAAGGAGGTTCAACCCCTCCTTGAGGTTAGACCAGAGGACCATATTAGGCAACACTGGGGCAGGGAAAATGCACTTAGCTCAAATAGCGAGATGTGGTCACTCAATATCTTTGTCGAGCATCCTTCTCCTGCTATGGCAAAAGGTATCTCCTTTGGTTAGCATTGGAAGAAGCCCCCCACTACACCCAAACTCTACTCGAGCTTCTCTGGGGACCTAGAGACTTCTGTGAACTAGATAACTTCTACTTTGACTGGAATCAGGAATTGTAAGTAGCCCCTTCCTTCCTAGCCTTCTAATGAATGGTGGGTGCAGGACTCTGTGCACCTGGGTCCCATATTGTGTTGTGTTGTGTTGTGTTTAGCTTTCAGCAGCTGTGTAAACTGGTATCCATTCATTCCCCTCCAGGAAGTGACTTTGGTAAGCAGCCTATGGCTCCCCAGTAGTGGTCATCATCTGCCAAGATTCTGCCACCTTCACCTGATGAAGTAACCCAGTGAACTGTCGGAGAGCTTCATACATCAGTGTTCCTATCCCACTCTGCCTCTTACTGGTTATGAGACATCAGAGAAGTCCCTCAACCTCTTTGGGCTTCAGTTTCCTCATTTCTAAAATGAATCATTTGGCAGAGGTAGTCGGCATAATCTATAATTTTGCAAGGCTTCCCTCTCTGTCTTTCTCTCTTCCTCCTGGCAGTCCTTTCTCTTCTCTCATTTCTACATCTTCTCCCCCAACCTTGTTTTTCCATCCAATTCCTTCTCTTTCATTTCTTTTCTATCCTTTTATTGAGCTCTCCATTCTATCCCTTACCTTTACCACTCTGTTTTTTATCCACTTTCCTTCCTTTCACATTAATCCCCCATTATTTGTCTCTCATTTTCTTTCTTTCTATCATCTCTCTGTCCTCCAGTCTCCTACACTCTCCATTTCCTCTGTCTGCCTCTCTCTTGTGTCTGTCTCTGTCTCTCTCTCTCTCCATGCCTATCCCTGCCCTCTTCCTTGACAAGTTCTGCCCTCAAAAAGAATTACAGCAATTTTATTTTGGAAGAGACCTTAGACATCACCTTAGTCAGTTACGTCATTTCGTGGAGACCATGAAAAGAGAGGAGACTTGTCCAAGATCAGCCAGTATTAAGTGTAAGAGCTGAGCCTCAGACTGAGACCTTTGGGTTCCAAAGACTTTGTTCCTGTCTCATGTACCATCATCTTCCATTCTCCTCTTCCTCCATGTTCTGACCTCTAGAAGGTCCCAGGGCCCCTTGGTCAAACTCTGAGGTGCCGAGAAGGCCCCCTTCCTCTGACCAACATATCTCTGCTGACCTGCTGCACCAGCTTGTTCCTCAGGCAATAGATAAAAGGGTTCAACAGTGGGGCAACAGTGGTGTTGAAGAAGGCCACCCCCTTGTTGAGGTCCAGCCTTCCTGTCAGGGTGGGATTGAGGTACATGATGATGCAGCTGCCATAGGTGATGGAGACCACCAGGAGGTGGGAGGAGCAGGTAGAGAAGGCCTTGTGCCGGCCCTGGGCAGAGGGCAAGTGTAGGAGGGTCCAGATGATGCAGGTGTAGGATGCTGCTGTCACAGCAAGGGCACCAGCCAGGGTACACACAGCCACCAGGAAGGCAAACAGCTGCAGAGGCCTGGTGTCAGTGCACACCAGAGCCAGCAGGGGAGTGCTGTCACAGAAGAAGTGGTTGAGTACCTTTGGACCACAGAGTGGCAAGAGAAATAGCCAGATGCAAGGCCCAGAGATGAAGAGAAAGCTCCCAGCCCAGCAGCCCAGCACCAGTCCCAGGCAGGTCCGGCTGGTCATGAGGGCTGGGTACCTCAGGGGATAGCAGATGGCTAGGTACCGGTCCATAGACATTACAGCCAATAGAAAGAACTCTACAGTTCCCAGGATAAAATAAAGGACCATTTGGGAGAAGCATCTGGGAAGGGAGATGGTCTTCTGGCCTGTGAGAAGGTGGCTGAGAACCTGGGGAGTGACGGCTGAGGTGAAGCCCATCTCCAGCAGAGAGAAATTCCTCAGGAGGTAATACATGGGGATTTGTAGGCGTTGGTCTGCCAGGGAGAGGACCATGATGAACAAGTTGCCCAGCAAGGTCAACAGGTAAGTGGGCAGGAGGACAGCAAATAGCAGGAGCTGCAGGCCACGAAGATCTGTGATACCCATCAGAATGAACTCAGTCCCCTCTGAGTAGTTCCCCAGTTCACTCCACCTTCCTGGAGTCATCTGGAAGAAGGGGGCAGAAAAGAAGTCAGATCCTCTCAGACACAAATCTAGAAGGGATTTTAGAGACTGCAATCAATATGTTACTTAACAAGAACTTACTAAGAGATTAAGATATGCTGGGTATTTTGCTAAGAAGGAGGGATGCAAAGAAAGAAAAATACAGACCTACATACACTCAAGAGAAATTACATTTTAACAAAAGAGACAATGTATAAATATTGAGCCACATAAAAGAGATATAGGGAGTATGTGAAGGAATCTGAAAGAGATTGGTACATGCAGCTATAAAGAAAGGAGAACTGGGAACATCCTCCTACAAAAGGTGGAATTTAGGCTAAGACTTGAAGGAAACCAGAAGTGGGAAGGAAGGAGATCATTCTAGGCATGGAGGACAGTTAGTACAAATGTTAAGAATAAGTAGACAGTGTCATGTGTGAGGAACAGCAAGGAGACTATTGAGACCAGGTCATCCAGTGCATGGAGTAGAGTCAAAGGTAAGAAAGTTAGAAAGGTAAGAAAGAGGTTCTGGAGGATTTGAAATGGCAAAATGAAGACAGCACCCTTTGGGACACTCATAGTAAGCCAGAGACGATACAGAGGATGGAGAGATGAGAGAACTATAAGGGAGTAAGTCACCAGAAGAAGTGCTTTGAGCCCAATGCATAGTATGGATCCAGAATGAGGGGATCTAAGGGGAAATGTGCCTGTCTCCACAATAGATTAGAAGGTAGATACTGAAAGAAGTCATACTTAATGAGAAAAGATATCTGAAATAACCCCAATGAGGAGCAAAACTGGAAGATCAGCAGAATACTGTTTCCTGACTTCCCTGACTTTCTTCAAGTTCACCTAAAGTCCTGCCTTTTACAAGAAGCCACTCCCAGGAATTAATGACCTTAGTGTTTTGGTTTTTTTTAAATATGTGATGCCCTCCAGTTTTTCCTCTACAAAACTAGACCCGGGGAGGGGATGTGGGAAGATGGAAGAGTAAGGCATGAGACTAACTCACTCTCCAAGCTCCCTCACAGACAATCAGAAATAACTCCACAGAATCAGTGATAAATAGGGAGTGAAGCAAAGCAGTCAGGGCACAGCTTGGAAGAGGGATCTCTGATATCTCTGGCCTCAGCATCATCTGGTTATAGGAGCAAACACTGAAAAATCAACAAGTCACAAGCCCCAGAGGTAGAATTCAGAAGAAAATGTGATCTATAAGAATTGTTGGAGGTAAACATGAAAGACCAATTATAAGGGACTCAACAAGGTCAAATTGTTTACTTCTTATATGGGAAAATGTTATCAATAACTCTTAGGAAGAATGAAAACATTAAATGACCCAATAGAGGTTTGTTAAGTGGCTAGTTTATTGTGGGGAGCCAACAGACTCCCACTGGTTGACACAGTCACAATGGGAAGCCAGAGAACTGCAAAGCAGCCCTCTGAGAACAAAAAGCCCCTTGCTAACCCCTCTTCTGTGACTTCTCTCTCCAACTTTCCCTACTAATGGAGTTGTTATGATTATTAGTCTCTCCCCAATACAAGCAAAATAATGAGAGCAAATACTTATAGTATCAATACACATATACCCCCCACTTTAATCCCCCTAGACTATTACCCCCAAAAGATTGCAATTACGGAATTAAAGCCCAAAGATTATTGCCCATAACCCCTCCTTTCTCAAGCACAGATATGCTCCAAGGCACTACAATAATCACTGGCCAAATGCTTGAGCACCATAATAAATCTTTCCTTACAGTTATCATACTCCAATGAATTTGTTGATGAACAGAAACCAGGCAGCATTGCTAGGCACTTCAAAGTAACACAAGAAAAACAGAACTTGTAAACTGAGGAAAACCTGAAATCTGGTCTGCTTTAAGTCACCTTTTAACTTTGCACCTAGATAGGAAAATGTTTTGTTATTAATTTCCTAAGCAATTGTGATTGATAGTGAAAGCTAATCAAAAGCACAATGATCCTCTCAGCAGGTCAAGGGGTACTAACTTACAAATGACTTTATTCATATACATCACCTATTGTTGTAGAAACAGGGAATGATCACAGAATTCTTTGTTGTAGTAATGTCACAAGAGTGTTGTTTAGGTGATTTGATAATATCTAATCAGAATGTAGAATATCACATATGTAGAAAATTGATTGTGTGTCAAAGAAGTATGTACCTGAAAACCTATATAATAAACAAACCATGGTACTATGGTAGAGCACTGTGTGTGATGCCTGCATGCATGCATCTGAACACATAGTGTTTCTCATCTCCATTATTCGACTGGATCGACATACGTAGACAGAGATAACCTCAAACACTCAGAGAGACCACTGGATGGATCTCAATAGTTTATGATCTCAGAATGTGCCCCAGGGACTCAGAAGATAGAGCACTGATCCTGAAGTCAGGAAGACCTGAGTTCAAATCCAACCTCAGATATTCACTAGCTCCGTAATCTTAGACAAGTCAGTTAACCTCTGAATGTTTTAATTCACTTAAGAAGAAAATGACAAATCACTCCAGTATCTTTGCCAAGAAAACTCCACATGAGATCATGAAGTTAGACACCACCGAACATTCTAAAAAAACTGATAATAAATGTCCCACATGCATTTAATTTTTGTTTATTAGATTATTAAAATTTCAGGTTAAATCCATTATTCAGATAGTTTGAAAGAACATATATAGATAAAATATGAGGTCAAGTTGAATATAATGGAATGAGCTAAATATAATAATAAAAAAGCATAGGAAGAGGTCAAATGGAACAATTATTTCATATAAAAGAGAAGTGAGTATTTAGATGAGATTCCGGTAGGATCCTTTCTAAATAATTGGAAAATGTTTTAACTCGGAAAAGATGTTCTCAGTGCTCAAGATTTTTGATACCTGTAAATGTTGGTAGCTTGGGATTGATAGTGCTCAGCACCTAAAAATACCAGTGATAACCCTTGAATGAGTTGAAGGTGGTAATATAGGAAAAAGTGAAAAATAAAACCCAGGGAAGATGATATAACCAAGAGGGAGTGGTGATATATGCAAAATACATAGTTCAAGGAGAATAAAGGCTGGAAGAAGTCCTTGAAAAAAAAAAAAAGAGAAGTGAGTGGAAGAACTGCCACAGAGAAGAGGAGGGAGAAGAAGAGGTTTGGTAATACTAGAAACGTCGTCTCATATCTGGATTAAAGAGGGAACAACATATATAGCTAGAAGGGTAAAAGTCTTAATAAAGAGAAACAGGAGAGTGAGGAGATAAGAAAAGAGAGGAAATCCTAGAGAGGAGTACATATCAAGAAATAGGAGGGCAAGGTGAAGAGATATGAGAAGGTCTGTCAAGATAAGATAAAGGAGGGATTTTTAGAAGGGAATTCATGTCAAGAAATAAAAAGGCAGAGTGGGAAGATAAGGGACTTTTGCAAGGCAGGGATAGAATAAGAACTAGGAAGTAAGGGGGAAGGGACAAGGGAGGGACCATTTGAAGGGTAGGTAGAACTAGGAGAGCATAGGGAGAAGACAAGGAAGGGGTTCTAAGAAGAGGTGGGAATTGGAGTAGTAGATAGAAGAAATTGAAATCTAAGGAGGAATACCTCAAAAGTAGAAAAGAAGGATAAATAGTGGGAAAAAACAGAATGGAGAGAAATACACAACTACTAATTATAACTTTAAACACAAATGGGGTGGATTCACCCATAAAAAATGGAAATCAATAGCAGTATGTGTAAAAAAAAAAAAACCAAAATTTGATAATATTTGGTTTATAAGAAATACACTTAGGGGGCAGCTGGGTGGCTCAGTGGATTGAGAGTCAGCCCTAGAGATGGGAGGTCCTAGGTTCAAATCTGGCCTCAGACACTTCCCAGCTGGGTGACCCTGGGCAAGTCACTTGACCCCCATTGCCTAGCCCTTACCACTCTTCTGCCTTGGAGCCAATACACAGTATTGACTCTAAGATGGAAGGTAAGGGTTTTCTAAAAAAAAAAAGAAAGAAACACACTTAAAAATAAGAAACACACATACAAATTTTTAAAAGGGCTGGAGCAGAATATACTATGCCCCAGCTGATACAAAAAAGGAGGAATAGCAATCATGATCTCTCATAAAGTTAAAGCTAAAATAGATATAATCAAGGAAACTATATTATGCTAGAAAGCACCATAGATAATGAGCATTCTCAATATTAAACCTATATGTTCCAAATGTTATAACATCCAACTTTTAAAAGAAAATGCTAAATGAGTTACAGGTGGAAATAGATAATAAAGCAATAATAGTGGGGGATTTCAACTTCCTCCTCTCAGAACTAGATAAATCTAAACAAAAAGTAAATTAGAAAGAAGTCAAGGAAAAGAATAGAATCTGAGATAGGTTAAATGTAATAGATATCCAGAAAGAATTGAAAGGGAATAGAAAGGAGTATACCTTCTTTTTTGCAGTATATGGTAACTTTACAAAAACTGATTATATATTGCACAAAAACATTATAGTTAAATGTACAAAAGCAAAAATATTAAATGCATCCTTTTCAGAACATAATATAATAAAAATTGTATATAATAAGGGATCATGTAAACACAAAGTAAAAATTAATTTGAAATTAAATAACTTGATCTTAAAGAACAAGTGGGTTAAAGAACAAACCATAGAAATAATAGTTTCATTAAAGAGAATGATAATGTTGAGACAACATACTAAAACCTGGAGCATACAGCAAAAGCAATAATTAGAGGAAAATGTATGTCTCTAAATGCTTATATTAATAAAATAGAGAAAGAACAGATAAATACATTGGGAATGCAATTTTAAAAACTAGAAAAAGAACAAATTAAAAATCCTCAGCTAAACACCAAATTAGAAATCCTAAAAATTAATGGCAAGATCAATAAAACTGAATGTAAAAAATGTAAATTAATAAATAAACATAGGAGTTGGTTTTACAAAAAAATCAATAAAATAGATAAACTGTTGGTTAATATGATTTTTTAGAAATAGAAGAAAAATAAATCATTACCATTAAAGATGAAAAATTAAATATACAACCAATGAAGATGAAATTAAAGCAATTATTAGGTGTTATTTTGTTCAATTATGTGCCAACAAATGTAATAACATAAATGAAATGGAAGAATAGTTACAAAAATATAAACTGCCTAGACTAGTGATGGTGAACCTTTTAGAGAAGGAGTACTGGGTTCCTCCCCAACTCTGTGTACAAGGCATGCCCCTCCCCCCCTTACCCTACACAGGGGAGGGAGAAAGCATACTCATTGGGCTGCTGAGTGGAGAGGTGGGTAAAGTGAGGAATATCCTCAGTGAGTGTAGAGAGAGGGAGGGGAATGACCTGAGTGCTCTGCTCCCCTCCAGCTCTGCCACCTACCTTCCCTCCCTGTGAGCTCCCAATGGGCTGTTGGGCCGAAGGGTTGGGGGAAGGGGAGAGGAGCAGCTCTGCCCAAGTCTCTCTCTGCCTTTCTAGTAACAAACTCAGGGTGGGAGGAGGGAGGCGGCTATATGCCCACAGAGAGTGCTCTGTGTGCCATCTTTGGCACCTATGCCATCGGTTCACCATCACTGGCCTAAACTATCAGAGGAGAAAATAGAATATTTAAATAACCTCTTTTAGAAAAAAGAAATTGAGCAGGCCATAAGTGAACTTTGTTGTTTAAAAAAAAGGGGGGTGGTGGGAACAAATGGATTCACTAGTGAATTTTATGCAAACATTTAAAGATCAACTAATACTAAATAAATTACTTGAAATAACAGATAAAGGAGTTTTTCCAAATTCCTTTTATGAAACAAATCTGGTACTGATACCTAAACCAAGAAGAGGTAAAAAAGAGAGAAAATTATAGACCAATGTCATTACTGAATACAGATACAAAAATCCTAAATAAAATATTATCTAGACTGCAACAATATATCACAAGGATTATACATGGTAACCAACAGTATTTATGCCAGGAATGCAAGAATGGTTTACTATAATGGAAACTATCAACATAATTGATTACATCAAGAACAAAAGTAATAAAAGCATATAACAATAGATGCAAGAAAAGCCTTTGATAAAAAAAAAAACAACACTCATTCCTATTAAAAGCATTGAAAAGCATAGGTATAAATGGATTCTTTCTTAACATGATCCGAAGCATCTACCTACAACCATCAGTAAGTATTATTTGTAATGAGGATAAGCTCAGGAGTGAACCAAGGATACCTCTTATCATCAATATTATTTAACATAGTATTAGAAGTGCTAGCAATAGCAGTATGAGAAGAAAAAGAAAATTGAAGGAATCCGAATGGGGAAAGAGATAATAAAACTCTTTGTTACAGACAATATGATGGGAAATCCTAGAGATTCAAAGAAAAAAGTTAGTTGAAACTCTCAATAATTTTAGCAAAGTAGCAGGATATAAAATAAACCCACATAAATCATCAATATTTTCATAGATGACTAACAAAGTCCTGCAAGAAGAGATAGAAAGAGATACTTCATTTAAAATAACCACAAATAAAAGAGAATACCAGGGAGGATACCTGCCCAAATGAGCCTAGGACTTACACAATTATAAAACACTTTTTACACAAATAAAGTCAAATCTAAATAATTGTATAAATATTGATTGCTCATGGATAAGCAGAGCCAATCTATTTATTCAATGACATCTCAACCAAATTACAAAAAAAAATTATCTTATTGAGCTAGAAAAAATAAATAAAAGTCATTTGAAAGAACAAAAGATCAAGAATCAAAAGATTTAATGAAAAAAGTAAAGGAAGGAAATTTAGCAGTACTCGGTTTTTTATTATATTATAGAGCACTAATTATCAAAACTATTTGGCACTGGCTAAGAAATAAAAAGGTAGACCAGTTGGACAGAACAAATATACCACAAACAATAGGAAATGATTATTGCAACCTTGTATTTGGCAAAAATATTGATCCAGTCTATTGGAGAAGAACTCATTATTTGGTAAAAATTGCTGGAACAACTAGAAAATAGTTTGACAGAAACTAGGTATAGACCAATATCTTACATATTCACTAAGATAAGATCAACATATATATAAGATCTAGATATAAAAGGAGGTATCATTAGGAATTTAGAACAGGGAATACATAACCCATCAGATTTATTGATAGGAGAGGAATTTATGAGTAAACAAGAGATGGAAAGTATTGTGATATATAAAATGGATAATTTTGATTACATTAAATTGAAAGATTTTTTTACAAATAAAATAAATGGTGACAAGATTAGAAAGAAAGCAGAAATTTGGGGGAACTATCATAGTCAGATAAATTGATAAATGGGCAAAAGATATGAACGGACAATTTTCAGATGAAATCAACCAAATGAAAAAAAATACTCTAAATCATTACTGCTTAGGAAAATGCAAACCAAAACAATTCTGATATAAAATGAGGAGTGATATACTCAGTCTTCTAAATGATCCCAAGGAGCCCTGATGGAAGCCCCTGAAGAGATTCTACCCAGGCTATCCCTGGTCTCCTCACAGGATCCCTACCCCAGAGCCCCTGGCCCTTCTTACCAACTAAGTATAAGTCTCACTTCTTCAAAACCCACTTCTGTTTTTAAGATCTAGAACTGTTCCAGGTGATTCAACAAGGTCTAGAAACCCTGTGGTCATCTGTTGAAAGAGCTGGTGATGAAAACAATTATTAAAAATTATAAAATCATGTAATCTGGAAAACAATTAAAAATTTTAAAAAGAAAGAAAGAGCTGGTGATGACTAGTGTAGAGAGGAAAAGGCTTGGATAGAAAAAGATAGAGAAAGAGGAATCAGCCACACTCTTCAAGAATCTAAATGTTTGTCACAAAGAACAGGGATTAGACCTGTCTCTCATTCCCAGTGGACAGAACTAACAATGATTTGGGGGGGGGGGGGTACAGGGAAGCAGATTGATTGGTTTACTCAGAAAGTAGTGAGTTTATCATAGACAGAATCACTGGACCATGATCTAGAGACAGAAGGGATGACAGAAGCCATCTATGCCAACCTCTTCACTTTACAGATGAGAAAATTGAGGCCCAGAGGGGAAGAAATGTTTCCAAAGACCCCCAATTAGTAAGAAGTACAGTTGGCATCCCAACCCAAGGTTTCTGATTTTCTCCATGACAGTTAAGGTTATCCACTCCAGTGTAGACTGGATGACCATTTGTTCAGGACAGCTTAGGAGGAAACCCTTGGTCAAATACTCTTAGATACTCTTTTCATCCCTTCCAATACCAGCTCTGAATTTCAGAGGTCTTCACCTGATGAAAACTGGACAGTAGAGGTCTCTAACTTCTCTGACTTCATCCTCCCCAATACCAAACCAAGAAAGTTCCCATGACTGCCCTGTTGTTCTGGGCCTGAGATAATCATTAGTATTGGACCCAGAAGGGACCTTAGAGAACATCTCAAATGTCCTTTCCCAGTTTAGAGATGAAAAAACTAAGCTGAGAGGAGGGAGCCTTCCCATTTGCCATAAGTCATCAATTACAGGTGGAGATTAAGCCCTAGGGGATAAACTCAGGGTTCCAGAGCACATTGGGGCTGAATTGAGACCTTAGACCCGTCTTCCTGACCTCAAGATCTTGGGTCCTGGCTGCCTGGTACAGGATTCAGATTGGAGAAGGGTAAAGGGTTATCTAAGATCAAACAGCTAAGAATGTTCAGGGAATAGGGACCTCCTGGGTTCTGAGAAATCCTGACCATCAAAGTCTAGGCATTTCTCCCAGAGTTCAGTGGGTGGGTTAAATCAGTGAATAGACCCGCATGTTTGAAGTGCTTGCTCTGTCCAAGGCACTGTGCTAAAGGGCTGCAATGCATTTGTCCTTTCCTAAGAGGTCAGGGACATATATCCACATGGACTTGAGCCCTGGGCTCCAGGCCAACTCTACCACTACCAGCATCTTAGGTCAATCACGACTTCTCTATGAGGCTTAATCTCCCCATCTATAAAATAAGAAGGTTGGTCTAGCTGAGTTATCTCTGAGTCCCCTGCCAGCTTAGTGATTTGAGGAAAGGCCATCTTGCAAAATGGAATCTGTCCTGGACTGAACCTCAATTTCCTCCTCTGTTAAAAAAAAACAAAAACTGGGCTAAATATATTACTTGCCCACCTCATAGATAGAGACAAGGAAGGCTGTGAGAAACCTTGAAAATATGGGTGAGACAGGGTTGTTCTTGTGCTTTGGGGTCACTGCTCTGGGGAGTAAATTTACAGTGTAACTCCAGCCCTGGCTACACTTTGATGGAGTACACAGAACATTCATTACAATATCCGGGGAAGGAGATCCTACATGGGTCATATCTGGCAGAGGAGGACTCAGGAACTCTTAGGCAAAGGACAGCTTGCTCACAATCACCAGCTAGGTGAGACAAGATGGAAACTTAGCACTGCTTCCACCTTCCTGCTGGTGACTCCCCCGCTCCTACCCAGAGGATGAGGCCAATATCTTCTCCATGGTAACCATCCTGTCACAAAGTTCCTAACTCTTAGGTACCAGCTACTTGTCCTATTTCTGTTTGGCAAGGAAACACCCTGTCCTGAATCAGCATATCCTGGACACTGAGAGAATATGCAGAAATGGTCTGGATGTTATTGACTGACCAGACCCTCTCTGTAACATCCCTACCTTCTCTATCATGGGTGGGCAGCTCTAAACAGCCACTGAGTCAAAACCGGCCACCCTGAAGCCTCTCCCTCTGCCCTAGATCTTCCCCTGGAGCCAGACAGGAAGAGTGCTAGGAATTATGATATCTGCAAGCAGAAAGGACTAGAGAGAAACCCAGAGGTGGCTGCTACAGGTGGGGTTAGGATCCCCATTTTATAACGGAAAAAACTGAGGCTTAGAGAGTAGTAAGTGGCTCACCCAGCACCACCCAGCAAGTGTTCAAGATAGGACGCACTCTGCCCAATTCCAAGACTTTTCAGCAGTGCTTTATAAGGCGCCCAAAGTTCTCCCTGGGGTCCCCAAGAAGAATATTGATTCCCTTTTGTTGGGACACTTGCAGGATTCCTGATAAGATCCCCTCCAGCTTGAATATTGTGTGATTCAAGGCCCTTCTTTTCCAGATGAGGTTCCTAAGGCACAGTCAGCAATGGATTACCTCTAGTTAGTCAGCAAGTTCATTGGATAATTAATTAATCCATAAAGTGTCTATTGTGTGCCAGACACTGTGCTAAGTGCTAGAAACTAGGCATTCATGGCTTCCTCCATTACAAGATACAGGTCCAAGTAGGGTTCTAGGAGTCCTGCATTAGGAAAGCATTTTGACCAAATAACCTCTAAAGTCCCCTTCCACCTTAGAGAGCCAAAAATGCCAGGTTTAAGAGAAACCTTTGGAAGGGTGTGACAAAACTGCCTCCAAGTCCACTTTCATCTTTGGGACTCTATGATCTGTGGCTACTGGGCACAGGTTCCAAGGCCCAGAAGACCCCCTATTGACCTTGGGGAATAACCAGACAGGGCTTTCTTGGCCCCATAAGACCAAGAACAGATCAGGAAAGGAAGGAAGGAACGAAGGAAGGAAGGAAGGAAGGAAGGAAGGAAGGAAGGAAGGAAGGAAGGAAGGAAGGAAGGAAGGAAGGAAGGAAGGAAGGAAGGAAGGAAGGAAGGAAGGAAAGAAAAAAGGAGAGAGGGAGGAGAGAGGGAAGGAGAGAAAGAAAGAAAAGTAAAGAAAAAGAAAGAAAAAGGAAAAGAGGGAAGTAAGAAAGAAGAGAGGAAGGAAGGAAACAAGTATTTATCAAGTACCTATTGTATGCCAGACACTATATTAAATACTTTACAAATATCTCATTTTGGAGGCAGCCAGGTGGCTCAGTGGATTGAGAGCCAGGCCTAAAGATGGGAGGTCCTGGGTTCAAATCTGGCCTCAGACACTTCCTAGCTATGTGACCCTGGGCAAGTCACTTGACCCCCATTGCCTTGCCCTAACTGCTCTTTTGCCTTAGAACCAACACACAGTATTGATTCTAAGACGGAAGGTAAGGGTTCAAAAATATATCTCTCTCATTTAATCCTCACACAACCCTAGAAAGTAGGTGCTATTAATTTCTTCATTTACAAATGAAGAAACTGAATCAGACAGAGATTAAGTGACATGCCCAGGGTCACATAGCCAGTAAATATCTGAGGCCAAATCTGAACTCCGGGTTTTCCTGACTCCAGGCCAGTACTCTATCCATTGCAACATCTGGATGCCTCAATTTTGGCCTCCTAGATTCCCAGAAAGGAAACCGAGCTCCAGTACTGCATTCCAAACGCCTGCCATCACAGCTATTCTGACTCAGGCAGGAGGCCTGGGGTCTGGAATTAGAAGCCATGAGTTGAAACCCCAGCCCAGTGCATCTCCTGGGTGACTTTGGGGGAGTCCTTTCCCCTTTCTGAGCTTACTTTTTTCATGTTCATGAAACATGAACGAGCTGTACTCAGTGACTTGTAAGGAGACCAGTGAGTCTGACCTGATGGCTAACAGAGATCACTGCTATTGCATCTCAAGTTCAGGCCTTCCTATAGAGTCCACAATGGGATGAGGCTCCATGTGGCCACCATTCCCAGGAACAAACGGTCAAGAGAGAACATGGGTCAGACTGAATCTCCTTTCTCAGAAGAGCCCAGAGTCTTTTTCCTGGTGTCAGATATGGAAAAAGACATGGAGGGACTGAGCAAAAGGGAGAGACAGACAGATAGACAGAGAGGAAATGTGCTTTAGGAGGACAGGAGTGGACAGAGATCTAGGGAAGGAAGAGGGAGGACTTAATATTACCTTGGTGAAGATCTGTGAAGTCTGGGACAGGATGGATCGAACCCAGGGGCACTTGAGAGTTCCTGTCACTCGGTCCTCAGACATGAAGACCAGAAAGGATATCCTGTATCTTCCCTCTCTGATCCCGAACCTCCCCTCTGAGCTCCTGCACCCCAAACTCTCTTGTGAGCCACTTGGTCAACAGGGACCTGGGAAACTCCAACTTTTAATGGCCCCGATGGGTCTAATTAAACTTCTGCCTCTGAACTTTCTAGAAAGAGAACTTGCCCAGGTCCTGACTCTGGGGGTGTAGAAGGTTGTTTTGATCTCCACTATGGTGTTCCTAAGCAAAGTCATCATGTCAATCCAACAAGCAGCAATGACTTTCCTACCCTGTAATGTCCTCTTCTCCACCCTCAGAAGAAAGGTTTGCCATTAATTTGCCGTTAAATCCCACAGATTCTGTTTAATTGTGTTGTTTGAAAGAACAAATCCCCAAATCCAAAATAGTGTTAGAAATACATTAGGTTATTTAGTAGAGGAGAGTAAGGAGCTGGAAAGGAGATCTGGTCTACCTCTGGTCTAGGCTCTGGAAGTTTTACATTATATAGAATTTAGACAAGGGTGTAAAGATGTTTGTCACGGGCAGCTAGGTAGCTTAGGACTGGAGACAGAAGGTCCTGGGTTCGAATATGATCTCAGACACTTCCTAGTTATGTGACCCTGAGCAAGTCACTTAACCTCAATTGTTTAGCTCTTTATTGCTCTTCTGTCTTAGAAATGATACTAAGCAAAAGATAAGAGTTTTTAAAAACTACTTCTAGAGGTCCATTGTTCAGTTATTTCAGTTGTTTCTGACTTTCTGTGACCCCATTTAGAGTTTTCTTGGCAAAGATATTGGAGTGGTTTGCCATTTCCTTCTCCAACTCCTTTTAAAAATGAGGAAACTGAGGCAAACAGGGTTAAGTGACTTGCCTAGTATCACACAGCTGGTGTCTGAGGCCAGATTTGATCAGGAAGATAAGTTTTTGTGACTTGAGCAAGGCTTGAGTATCTCTCTGGTCTGCCACCTAGAAGTTTATACCCTAACCCTAAATCCTTGGTTGGAATGATTAACGCCAATCATCATCTCTTAATATCTTGACAATCCCACTGTCCATCCCTCAGGCACAAGAATTCCCCAGCCATACTCATCTCCTCTACCCCCTTTACCAATTTCCTATGTCTCATCTCTCCAACATTCCCTCCATCAATTGGCTTTATCTTCTCATTGTTTAACTTCCTGTTTCTTTTTTACCTTGTCATATCTTACCAACAGCACTCTTCTCATCCTTCCTTCTCGGCCCTGCTGTCAGCCCTTCAGTCTTATGATAGGCAAATCTCAGACAAGTTTCAGACATCCTCAGTAAGACCAGAAGAACACCAAGTGGCTGCTAACTCTGAGATGTGGACGGGTTTTACCCACGTCTCTGAGATGGCTTGAGATAGCAAGAGATGGCTTGTTTATGGCGATGAACCACGGCGGAACAGATAAGAGTCTGTTTTCCTCCAAAAAACTCTAAAACCGAGACCTCCTCTGCCCTCCTGCCCTCCTGAGCCTTCCTCCATCAGGTCCAAGCTGCCAAGTGCTCTCATTACATGAGTGATACTCTCCTGCCTCTCCCCTTCCCATCTTCTTCCTCACACTGCCTGCCTTCCTTCCTGTCCCCACACCTCCTGACTCAGAGCTCTCCGTCCCCTGTACCACCTAGCTTCCCAATCATCAGGGACTAGCCAGCTCACTTGTTGGTATGCTCAAAGTTTTCTGTCCAAGTTCTTCAGGTCTTCTCACTATGTTTACTTTTGGACTTCATCAGCTGCCTTAGGTCAATTATCCCCTCCTTGCAGATAACTGCTAGCCTCAGTCTTATCCTTAGCTTTAGTTCCAGAGCAGCACCTACCAATGGGACATATGGAACTGGATGCCTCAAAGAGGGCATCTCAAACCCAGCACATCCAAGACAAAACTCATGATGTTTTTCCTTCTTAAAACCAACCCTCCTCCAAACTTTTCTATTTTTCTAAGTGCTCCTCAGAATTAATCAGCTCTAGTTGAATAAAGTGAGGAATTAATTATTTCTCTCAATCATTACATCTGTGATTTCTCTCCAATAGGAATATTCTGATTCAAAAATAAGCCTAGAGTGCTGAATGAAGGCTTTCCCACCTCTTATGTATAACACTCTGATGTAAATTTAGGTTTGAATTCTGAATGCTTTCCCACACTCATTGCCTAAATAAAGCTTATCATAATAATAGCTAACATATAAGGAATGATGAACTGCTTGATTTCTATATGAACCGGAAAGACCTCCATGAACTGATGTGGAGTGAAATGAGCAGAACCAAGAGAACATTGTATATACACAGTAACTGAAACATTGTGGGATGATCAAATGTAATAGACTTTGCTGCTAATAGCAATGCAATGATCCAGAACAATTCAGAGGGACTTATGGGAAAGATGCTATCCACGTCCACAGAAAGAACTGTGGGAGCAGAAATGCAGAAGAAAAGCATATGATTTCTCACTAGTTCATATAGGTATATGATTTGAGGTTGTGGTTTTAAAAGACTACTTACTCTCTTAAAAAATGAATAATATGGAAATAGGTATCAAGTGATAACACAGGTATGACCCAGTGCACGTGCTTGTCAGCTCCAGGAGGGGGGAACAAAGAGGGGAGGGAGAGAAAATGAATGATGTAACCATGGAAAAATACTTAAAAATTAAAATTAAAACATAATAATAGCTAAAATTGATATAGCACTTACTATATGCCAGGTATTATGCAAAGTACCTTATATATTAGCTCATTTTATCCCCTTGTAAGAATTTTCTCCATCCTTGCTAGTCACTGCATGAATAAGCCAGCACAGGAGACAGAGTTTGCTGTTATTTGTCCTTCCTTTTAGAAAAGGAACCACATCACCTGGTGATGTCTTGACTAGTGCAGGAACTGGACTGAAGTAAGACAGAGTCACACAAAGTCCTTGCGGGTGTCACTCTCTCTTCCAGAGTCACCAAGTCTAGTGGCAAGACAAAAAGTCAGGGCAATTGTTGATGGCTTGGGATGCACTGGATGGCCTTGACTTCTTCCATGTCTGGCCAAGCGCTAAGAGATTCATAACACTGGCTTCAGCTGCCTTCGTGGCTGTTGGGACGAATTTTGTTCTCATCTACCCATTTTTCAGGAGAAGCTTCACATGGTTTGAATAGACTCCCCTAATTCACTAACCTGGCTTAGACCATCTGCCCAGATGGTTTATTGGATATAGCCATTGGGCATGCTCTGACTTCTTGGAGCCACAGCCAGATGCCAGGGGACGTCAAAGGCGGATGCACAGCCCTGAAAGGGCACAGTAAGCCGCCCAGCAGAGGTCTGGTCTTTCTCACACTGAAGGTTTTTATCCACTGAAAAGTGTGATGGATACCACTACCGTAGGTGATGGCTTCCACAGACTCATATATATTATCATGGCCCTAGAGAGTTGGGGAAAGAGGAAATTGGTCACAAAGGCAGACTTACAAAGACCTTTCAGTGGAGATCTGTAGACAGAAGGGAAATTTTTTAGGAAAAGAAAGAGGATGCTTAAACCTGGAAAAGCTTTTAGCAAAGACTGACAAGAGGAGAAGGCATCTTCCTAATCAAGCAGCTAATTACCATTTGTTAAAGCCCCTATGAGTGCCTTATTAGATAGGCTAAGGAGAAGTCCCCCCACTTCCTGGGACTGTTCAAAGTCCTAAGAGTTTTCCTTTGTAACTGTAAGGTGATTGGGGGAAGGGAGGCATCTAAGGAAACATGCAATGGAACACAGCAAAACAAAGGACTATAATAGCAGCAAATACAGCATAATGTGGGAGTCAGTTATATTCTCCAAAAAATCCATTTGCAACAATCCATATAACAACCCTGGGAGGTAGGTGCTATTGTTACCCCATTTGACAGATGAAAAAAATTATAGCAAATAGAGCTTAGTGACTTGCCCAGGGTCACATTGCTACTAAGTGGATTTGAATTCAAGTCTTCCTGATGTGAGGGCAGCTAGATGAGAGTGCCAAATCTGGAGTCAAGAAGACCTGGGTCCAAATATAGCCTCAGAGACACTAGCTGAGTAACCCTGGCCCAGTCACTTAATTCTATCTCAGTTTCCTCATCTGTAAAATGATCTGGAGAAGGAAAGAGCAAACCACTTTGGTATCTACCCAGATAAAGGCCTGAAAACAACAACTTCCCGACTCCAAGCCTGGCACTTTATCCGCCACTCACCTAGTCACCTTGTTTCCAGCATCAATCCTCTAATGAATGGATGTTTTTTCCAGATTCATGACACAACATTTCTCTCTGGTCTCTTCTACCCATTTTCATTGCTCCTCTGTTTTCCCGGCTCCCTCTTTGGAAGTCTCTCCCTTTCCCCACAGTGCCTAACAGTTGGTGGCAAAGCTCAGCCCCTCCGAAACTTCTACTTTCACTCTTTAGGATGGTTTTTCTTCTCAGATATTCTTTCATCTAGTTGCTTCTGGGATCTCTATTGGATCCTTCAAGACTGACGAATAAAGATTGTGAATGTTGACAGTTGTCCGAGCTAGGAGAAAAGAAAATGGTCAGCCTACAAGTATTCAGCGTTGGACACTCTACTGAGCCCTGACGGGTGGGATAAAAGGTTCAGCAGTGCTGGAGGGGAAGTGAGGAAGATTCTGAAGAGGTGGGACGAGAACTGAGATGGGAGTCAGGTGAGGCACCTAGGAAGAGGCACCTAGGAGATGAGCGCAACCCAGGTCAGGGTGGGATTCTCCGACTCCCAGCAAAAGAGCTTAGAGGGAAAGGTTGAAGCAAAGGGGAAATATCAGGAGAGTCAGAATCAGGGAAACCATCTGAAATTTGGACTTTGCTGTGCCCATGAGAAGTATCAAACTGTACTTTTGTTGTGATTTAGATGTTTCAGTCATGTCTGACTTCCTGACTCCACTTGAGGGATTTTTTGGCAGAGATATTGGAGTGGTTTGCCATTTCCTTTTCCAGCTCAAAGGAAACTGAGGCAAATAGAGCTAAGTGACTCACTTAGGGTCACAGAGCTAGTGACAGTTTGGGGACAAATTTGAATTCAAGTCTTCCTTACTCCAGACCTGGCACTCTATCCATTGTGCCATCTAACTGCTGGATATACCTAGATAGACTACAGACATCACATATGGAAGATTGAACTCTTTGTCTTCCCTTCTAAGCCCTTTCACCTCCTAGCGGTCACCCTTGACAACCTTGTCGCTCTCTCAAGCCCCACTTTGAATATGGTGCCGAGGCTTGTTGATCGGACCTTGGTAACCTTCTCTTATGTGACCGCGTCTCTTCTTAGACATTGCTGCTCCTGTTGCAGGTTCTTATTACTGAAATAATATGCTGCTCAGGCACTCTCTCAAGTCTTTCCCCTGTTCTATTCTATTCTCCACTCAGCTGTCAGTGATCTTCCTAAATCCCAAATCTGACCACAACATCATCCATTTCTTAAACTTCAATGGCTCCCTATTACCTTAAAAACAAACAACAACAACAAAATGAAAACAAAAAACCTTGCCTTCTGTCTTGGACTCAATGCTATGTATTGAATCCAAGGCAAAAGAGTAAGGACTAGGCAATGGGGGGTTAAGTGACTTGTCCAGGGTCTCACAGCTAGGAATTATCTGACCAGACTTCAGACCTGGCTCCCAATCCACTCAGCTCCCTCTCTATAACCTTACTCTCCCATCTCTTCATACTTTTGGATTCTGTGACACAAGTCTACTCGCTGTTCTTTGAACAAAATACTCCATCTTCTGACTCCATGAATTCTTACCCACTATATCTCATGCCTAGAATTCTGTCCCTCCTCATCTCTACCTCCTGGCTTCCCTGAAGCCTTTGCAGGTCACCCTTAGGGTTACTTCTTTGCCTTGGCTGATTTTCTCCAAGTTGTCTTATATAGATCTTATTTGTACATCATTATTTTCATGTCTTCAGGGAGCTAGTTTACTCGGTGGATAGAGTGTGGGTCTGGAGTCAGTAAAACCTGAGTTCAAATACAACCTCAGATACCCTGGGCAAGTCACTTCACCTCTGTTTGCCTTGATCCACTGGAGAAGAAAATATCTTTGCCAAAGACAGTATTGGTGTGATGTGTTCCATGGGGCCACAAAGAGTCAGACACAAGGGAAAGACAACATTTTCGTGTCATCTCTGACACTGGGCTGGGAATTTCCTGAGATCAAGGAGACTCTTTTGCCTTTCTTGGTATTCCCAGTACTTGGCAGAGTGCCTGGCACATTGTGCACCCATAGTAAAGGCTTATTGCCTGCTTGACAGCTCTGGGGTAAGAGCCTAACAGGATGCAAGGAAGGCAGTTGTCAGAGAGCCTGAAATCCTCCTGGAGAGTGATTTCTCCCACCAAGTCTCTTTGCCTGGGGGGTCAGTAAACCAAGATGATGGGCATGACCAGGTAGCTAGCAATTTCCCCCAGAGAGAGAGATGCACCCACAAAGAGCTTGAGGGCAGGCAGCAAAAGGAACCTGTCCAGGGAGGCTGCTCAGCCAGTTTCCTTATTGGGAGGTGGAGCCATGGGGGCAGAATGTCAGGTGATTAGGGCATCCTAGAGAATATCTTAACTTTGGAGTCATCTGGACCACCCCAAGATCAGTTCTGCCCCAGGTAAGGATGTTCTCCCATAGTTCATCTCATCAGAACATCAGAAAATCTAGGTGGGACCCAAGGACCAAGACTGTGGAAGTCTTCTTTTGGAATGGAATCAGACTAAAAGAGTCTCTGAGGATACTGTTTCTGCAGAGATGTTTTCCCCCACACGTACAGAACACGACTTTTGTCCATTTCCTCCAAGGCAGTATTATGTAAAGGGAATTTGGAATCAGAAGGTCCTAGTTAAAAACTGGAATTCTATGACTTATGATCCCCAAGACCTTGACTAAATCACTTCATTTCTCTCTTCTTCAGTTCCAACGTCTTCCAAATGAAGCTGAGATCTCTCAATGTCCTGTGAAGTTTGGGCTTGACTAAATCCCAAAATAATATCTGGTCCTGAATACGGGACTTGTTGACTCATCAGACTCTTCCTACACAGCTCCGAGCCTCCCAGGCCCTGCAGGGAGGGATACCCCATGGGGCTTTTCATTCCTCTTTTATAGATGAATAAATTGGTGTTCCAAGAGGATCTACACAGCCTATAATAATAGATCACATTGACAGGGGACTTTCTGTTCTACCTAGCATCTTCTCCACAGCAACCCTGGGGTAGGGACAGTCTTTATTATCTGTCCCATTTTACTTAGAACAATTCCTGTCTGAGCCTGCTTCCTGCTCTAGCCAGGCCACACAAAAACAAACAAACAAAAGGTATGGTTCCCTGAGCCTAGAGATGGGGAGGCCAAACCCCCTGAAGTTGGCCGCTTCTTTGTCTAATTTAAGGATGGCCCAGGACCTAAAGAACTCTGCTTGGAAAGGCCTGCCTTCCTTTGTCCTCAGTTTCACTCCCATGTTTTTCCCATAATCAATCAATAAATAAACACCGATTAAGCATCTTCTATGTGCCAGGCACCATGCCAAACACTGAAGATACAAAATGAGGCCAAAGTGAGTCTCTGCCATGATGGAGCTCATAACCAAACAGAGGAGACAAGATGCAAACTCAATTCTACACAGATAAATAGGAAATAATGACAAGAGGGAAGGGGCTGGAATTAGGAAGGATTAGCCAAGGCTTCCTGTGGAAAGTGGGATTTTAGTCAGGAAGTAAAGGAAGGCAGAGAGGTCAGTCTTAGGAACAGATGAGAGAGACCTGTTCACAGAAGCACCAGTGACAGCAAAGGGATTTCCTACCTCATGGTACTAAGCCAGAGCCCTGATCTGGAGTCAGAAAGACCCGAGTTCAAATGGGACCCCAGACACTAGCCCTGTGACTCTGGGTAAACCACTCAAGCTCTGTCTGCCTTACCACGGCAAACCACTCCAGTATCTCTGCCATGACCCCACAGACAGTATGGGCCCTGGTCAATAAGAGTCAGATACATCTGGAGGACTGAACAACACCCACCGGCCCCCGGGACTCTCAGCTTCCTTTGGTATATCTTCCTCAGTTAAATGTTGACTCCTCCAAGGCAGCAACCATCCTCTTTTTGTTTGGATTTGTGTCCCTAACACTTAGCACAAAGCCTGGCACCCAATAGGCTCTTAAATGCTTGTTCTCTGATCCCAACGTGCCTAGGCCACTTAAGAAAGAGGGGTTCAAATTAAAGCTGAAAGGGTCCCTTGGAAGACACAGTGGAGGCCATTCTTGTGTGGGAGTGAGCTGGGGCGGATGCCTTAGTTTCCTTCCAATTCTGAGATTGAGACTCTGTGGGGCTGTGACTCTGCTCTGGCCTTGAGGCTGTGGCCATGCTCAGAGGACCACTGTTCCCTGTACTAGAGGAGATGGACAAGGGGCTGAAGAGCAGCCTCTCCTCCTCTCCCCCCACTCTATTTCACTAAGAGTACTCAGAAGTTCCCACATGTCAATTTAGCATCTCTATTCAGATGATTTACTTGTCCAGCTTGAACTTCTCTTCCAACCTACTATCTCATGTCTCCAGTCACCTGTTTGATCTCTGGAACTCCATGTCCCTTCGACATCTTACACTCAACATAGGCAAAACTGAGGTTGTTTCCCCTACTGAATCCTTGCTAGCCCCTGCCCGAATACGGCAGCCCAGGATACAGACGGGTCTGCTGTACCTTAGCCACTCACCAGAGTGACACAAAGACCTCCCTGAACTGATGCAGAGTGAAATAAGCAGAACCAGGAAAACACTGTACACAGTAACAGCAATATGGTGGAATGATCAACTGTGGCAGACTTTGCTACTCTCAGAAATAAGATGAACCAGGACAATTGTGAGGGACTTCTGACTAAGACTGCTCTCCACCTCCAGAGAAAGAACCGCTGGAGTCGGAATGCAGATGAAAACATGTGATTTTTCACTTGTTTATTTGGGTACACAATTTGGGGTTTGGGTTTTATAGGATTACTCACCTACAAAAAATGAACTGTTGATGTGGAATCTAGAAATCCAAAGCTATCTGATCCAAATGGTCTCCCTCCCTTTTCCCCTCTCCTCTTCTGGAGCTGGCAAGTCATTTGATCTGGTCTACACATGTATCAACATGGAATCTAGAAACCCCAAACTTTTAGCCTAGTAAGATCTGATGAGCCCCAAGTTTTAGGACTAGCTATAAATTGGAGACCCCCCCCAAAGCTTATTCCTGTGAGAATCCATCATTACAAACTGAATAATAGAGCTAAGAGAAATGACAATCCCAGTTAGGTGGGCTAAGCAAATGCTAAGTGCTCTTTTGGTCTTGGGTGGTCTCCCCCATTGTATCAGAGACCCTTTCCCAAGAAGACTCCCACCTGGGCAGGGACCATCCTTTTAGTATCCTTTGTAAGTAGCCCCTTCCCTTACACACTAGCCTCTGTGTAAGATTCCTTTCCCAAGCTTGATTGTATCCTGGCAGTATAGTTTGAGCACTCCCAATCAATCACCTTTCCTTGCCCCTAGATCCCCCAAATGGTATACAGGCCCCCCAAATTCTTTGTTCCTCGGAGTTGTCAATCTAGTGCAGTTGGCTCTCCCAGGGGTGAGTGACCAGAGCAACCAGGGTCTTGGGACTGTGCGCGGGTTTGAAGCACGCAGCTCTGCATGGAGGCCTTGAGGAAAGCCCTGAACCCCTTTCCTTAATTAAAGAGTGCTTTTTCTATTTAATAGTTCTGTGTTGTTCCCAGTTAACAGAACAACACGGAAATATGTTTTGCTTGATAACGCATGTGTAGACCAGATCGAATGACTTGCCAGCTCCAGAAGGGGAGAGGGGAGAAGGCAGGGAGACCATTTGGATCAGATAACTTTGGAAAATTTCTGTGGAAATGTGTTATTACATTAAAGGGTAAAAACGAAATCAAGCAGTAGCTTGACAGCCCATCAGTAGGTGACAGCCAGTTCCACAGATGACACACACATGAATCGTCATGCTGTTCAGTCATTTCTAGCTCTTCCCGATCCCACTGGGAATTTTCTTGGCAAAGAGGCTGAAGTGGTTTGCCACTTCCTACTCCAACTCATTTGACAGATGAGGAAACTGAGGCAAACGGGGTGCAGTCGCTTGCCCAGAGTCACACGGCTAGTGTCTGAGGCCAGATTTGAAGTCAGGAAGATGAGTCCCATCACCAGCCACTGCTTGCATGTGAGAATACATGTGTAAGTATCTATCTCTACAGACATTGGTTCTCTGCCTTTCTCTATGTGAATATATGAAATATACACTATACGTATACACACACACAACCATCCATCCACACTATCTCCTGCAGAGATGGTCCAGAGAAAGTACACAAGTAGGGAATGATTTGGGGTACTTTAGGCGGGCAAAAAGGATTTATTACAATAAGAAAGAAGATGCTTAAACTGTTACAAAGGAAGGAATGAAAGAATGTGGCCTTGCCTGGGAAGTAGCTTCAGTAACCCTTGCTTAATTAACATTCGTTAAGCTCCAGCTCCACTTTCCATATCCAGTATGATCAAGAAAAGGGGGCAAGTTCCTAGAACTGGCCCAAGTCCTTCTTTTGTAATTGTAAAGTGACTGGGGGGGAGGGAGGAGAGAGGTCCTGAAGGAGACCCCCTGGACCAGTCAGAGAGAGAGGCATCAGGCAAAAAAAGAAAAGAGAATAAATAAGGAGAAATACGGGGCAAAACGAGGCTGGTAATGACCCTAAAATCCACTTCTGACACCCTGAAATCTTTCCTGTTACTGTCCAGGCCTCCATCACCCCCCAGGCACCCAGAATCACAGCCTCAGTGTCATCACGGAGTCCTCTCTTTTTCCCACCCCATCCCCCAAATCTAAAGGGTTGGGAAGACAAGATCTACCTTCTTTACATCCTCCTTGGACTCTGCCAACTCCCTGGGGCAGGCCTCAGTCACCTCAAGCCAGAATTATTGCAATAGTCTGACTGGTCAGCCTGCCTCAACTCTCTCCCCAGGCCAGTCTATTCTCCATTCAGTTGTCAATCTGATCTTTCTAATGTCACTTCTCTTCAATAAACCCCAGTGGTTCCTTACCACCTCAAGAACTAAATATAAGGGCCTGGAGTCAGAAGGGCCTGGGTTCAAATACAACCTCAGACACTTCCTAGCCATGTAACCCTGGGCAAGTTACTTTACCCCAATTGCCTATCCTTTACCACTCATGTGCCTTGGGACTGATACGTGTATTGGTTCTAAGACCAAAGAAACTTAAAACACCTCTATTTGTCATGGGGTAACCAGTTGGTGCAGTGGATAGAATGCCAAGCTTGAAATCAGGAAGATTCATCGTTCTGAATTCAAACCTTATCTCAGACACTTACTGTATGACTCTGGGCAAGTCTCTTTATCCTGCTTGCCTCCTTTTCCTCATCTATAAAATGAGTTGGAACAGGACATGGCAAGCTGCTTCAGGATCTTTGCCAATAAAACTCCAAATGAGTTCACAAAGAGTCGGACACACATGCCTGAACAACTTTGGGGTATTCGAAGCCCATCTCGACCTGGCCTCCTGCTAACTTTCCACTGGACTCAGCTCTGTCTCACCCACTCTCTGGTTCAGGAACTTCAGCCTCCATCTGCTTCATCACAGAAGACTTTTTAGGTCTCTAGATCCTGCATTTTTCCTCAGGCCTCCAATTCTCTTCCTCCTCATTTCCAACTCCTGCTCTCCTTGGCATCTGCAGTCCCAGCTCAGTCCTAGCTGGCTCGCCATAACTGTTATAATAAATTTTGGATGGAGGGAAGGAAGGTTATACACAAAGGGTAGAATTGCATATAAATAAATTGTATTAACAATGAAAGGAAGGATGAGAAAGGAATGAGGGAGAGGTTTGCATGTGACTATAATCCTGAGATATTTACCCACTATAATTATTTTCCTAAGCTAACCTCTCTAAAGAACTAAACTACAGATTACTAAGGGGGTAAATCCAATAGAAAACCCAAAATCTCACAAACTGAGTCTTTGGCAGATAGGTAGCAAGAATCTAGCTGTTGAGTCCTCAGATGTTCTAGGGAATAGAGAGAAAGGCTCCTCCAACATACTCTGTCCACCAGAGTGTATGGGAAATCTTCCTCTCAGCCTTGTTGTTTTATTCAGAGGCAGTCAGCTTCTAAGATGATCTTGTCTAGATGGAGTGCAGGCACACATCAGCTCCAGACAGACCATTGGAAAACTGTGTCTTCAACAGCTTGAAACTTTTCCTCTGCCAGTTCTTGGAAAATTCTGAGGCTTGGGGGCTATCAGTCAAACTCTTGCACTTCATACCTTCTCTCTCTCTCTCTCTCTCTCTCTCTCTCTCTCTCTCTCTCTCTCTTTTTAACCCTTAGCATCTGTCTTGGAATCAATACTGTGTATTGGTTCCAAGGCAGAAGAATGGTAAGGGCTAGGCAATGGGGGTCAAGTGACTTGCCCAGGGTCACACAGCTGGGAAGTGGCTGAGGCCAGATTTGAACCTAGGACCTCCCGTCTCTAGGTCTGGTTCTCAATCCACTGAGCCACCCAGCTGCCCCCCTTCATACCTTCTCTTGCAAAAGATCCCATCTTCTCCCTGAAGTCTTTCCTGAGCTTCCTTCACTCAAGTGCTTTATCCTGTCTATAGCAATCTAAAGGAGCAGCTCTGGGTCCAGTTTTTTATGACTATTGGACTCAAATCTCTGACAGCAGGAAGTTGGTGCATTTCAGTGCTGGTGCTGGCGATGGTTTTTGCTTTGTTTCTCCAGGGCTCAGCACAATGTCTGTCCTGGCAAACAGCCCATAAAGGCATATGAATACTTGTTGACTCTTTGACTGAAGGAACAGTGGAGGAGACTTAGAATACCCTTGTATTACACCCAGGCCAGAGAGTGTGCTGCCTTTATTTATTTATTTTTTAGTTCTTTTCAGCAGTAACTTAGTAGGAGGGAAAGAGCCAGGAGATTGAGGTCATAGTAATTCAGTACTGAGGGGTGGGGGGGAACAAGAATTGACTGGAAATATAAAGAGGGCAAGAGACTCAAGGTAAGCACTGTGTGGAGTTGAAGTGGTTCACCAAGGAGTTGAAAATGGGAAGGTAGGAGCACTTAGACAGTGTGGGTGTGATGGCTAATTAAGGAACTGAGAAGGGAAGGGACAGGAGGGGCCAGTGAGGATAAAGAAAGGGTGAAAGAGTAGGGAGGGTGGCTCCATGGACGGAAAGCCAGGCTTGGAGGCAGAAGGATCTAGGATCAAATCTGGCCTCAGATACTTCCTAGATGTGTGACCCTGGGCAAGTCACTTAACCTCAACTAGCCTTAGCCCTTGCCCTTCTGTCTTACCATTAAGTACTTAATATTTACTTACTTACTTACTTAAAATAATACTTACTTAAAATAATACTTACTTACTTATTACTACTAAGACAGAAAGCAAGGGTTCAAAAAAAAAAGAAGAGAGGTAGATTAGTAGAACAGAGGAGACAAGGGGAAAAGGATGGAGTGCAATAATTTTGTATTGATTCTAAGATGCGAGGTAAGGGTTTAAAAAATAGAATTCTTATGTTCAGCAAAGATCCAGGCTACAAAATAAACTCTTAAATATTGACCACATTTTAACATAATAAGAATGAAATCCAAGAAGTAAACAAAATCAAAAAGTAAATCCCATTCCAAATAATAACAAAATGCATCAATTATTTGGAAATCGACCTACCAAAGCAGACAAACTGATGACTGTTTCTTTTCTTTTTTTTTAAAATCCTTACCTTCTGTCTTTGTATAAGTTCTTAGATAGAAGAGTGGCAAGGGCTAAGCAATTAGGTCACACTTGCCAGGGTCACACAGGTAGGAAGTGTCTGAGGCCAGATTTGAACCCTAGTGTTCCCAACTCCAGGTTTGGTACTCTATCCACTGTGCCACTAAGCTGTCCCCAAAACTGAAATAGTTTCAAAGACAAAATCCTTATGAAAGAAATAAAAAACAACTCAAATAATTGACAGAATAGTCAGTGCTCATGGCTAGGACATGCCAACATAGTAAAAACGACAATAACATCCTAGCTAAATGACACTTTAAATTCTATACTAATCAAATGATTAAAGAGGTATTTTACAGAACTCAATAAAATAATTAAATTTATTTGAAAAACAAAAGATGTAGAATATCAAGGAAAATGAGGGAAAAAATTAGGGACTAAGGGAGAAGAGCACTTCAGACCCAAACTGTTTTATAAAGGCAGCAAGCAGTTATCAAAACTATCCTGGGGGGAGGGGGGAGAGGAAAAGAAAATTATCTTTGTCTCCAATGAATAATGTTTGGAAATGACCAAATAAAAGATTGTTTAAAAAAAAACTATCCATCATTCTTTAACAAAAAGAGAGGCAAGACAACTAGACAGCTCAGTGGATAGAGGGCCAGGTCTAATGTCAGTAGGAACTGGGTTCAAATATGGACTTAAGACACTTGACTGTATGACTCTGGGCAAGTCACTTAACCCAACTTCCCACTCTTTTGCTTGGAATCTATACTTAGTATCCACACTAAGACAGAAGGTAAGGATTTTTTTTAAGGGGAGGTGATGATATAAGGGGCAGTGAGGTGGCTTGGTGGATAGAGCACCAGTCCTAAAGTCTGAAGGACTTGGGTTCAATTTTTATTTCAGACACGTCCTAGCAGTATAACTTTGGGAAAGTCACTAAACCTCATTTCCCTAGTCCTTGCCCTTCTGTCTTAGAGTTGTTAATAAGACAAAAAGTAAAGGCTTAAAAAAAGAGAGAGAGGTATTTTAGAACAGAGGAGACAAGGAAGAATCAGAAAAAATGGAAATCATTAATTCAATGTCTGAAGAAGAGGAAAACATGCATTTACTTAGGAAAGAATTTGATCTGATATAAACTGAAAGGACAACTGGAAAGCCTTTTCAAGGAAGAAATTAGACTTAGACTAGAACACCTTTTGCCATATTCCACAATACACTGTAAATGGACACATAACCTTAATATTAAAGAGGAGAGGAGAGAAGACAAGCAGCTCATATATAGCTCTTCCAACTGTGGGCAGGATATATATTCTTAATCAAACAAGGGACAGAAGCAATGACAAAAGAGAAAACAGGTGAGTTTGATGACACAAACCAAAAATTTTCTGCAAAACCATAATTAGTGCACCTAGGATAAAAAAGAAACAAAAGAGAGGAAAAACACCAACTTTGTGTTACATTTTTCTCCTAGACAAGGGTTTAAGAGTCAAGATACAGAAGGAATGAACACATTCTCTCTCTCTCTCTCTCTCTCTCTCTCTCTCTCTCTCTCTCTCTCTCTCTCTCTCTCTCTCTCTCTCTACCTTTCTCTCTACCTTTCTCTCTCTGTCTCTCTGTTTTTGTCTCTCTCTCTCTTTCTCTCTCTCTCTCTTTCTCTGTCTCTCTGTCTGTTTTTCTCTCTCTCTCTCTCTTTCTCTCTCCCTTTCTCTCTCTTTCTCTCTCTGCCTCTCTCTGTCTCTGTTTCTGTCTCTCTCTCTATATATATATATGTATATATAATTATCAAATTCTGTATATATAAATTAATACATACTCTCTATATTAAGTAATGAACATACTCTCTTTAGAGAATGTTAATCATCTACTATATAAATTTATATGTATGCATATATATAAAGAGTATGAAAAAGCCTTGAGGCTTATGGCACATAAAAAGATTCATATTAGAGAGAAGTCAAAAGTGGGAAAGTTTTCATTAAGAATGCAAAGTGGGTGAGACATAAGATGATTCATACCAGATAGAAAGCCCTATAAATGTAATGAATGTGGGAAAGTCTTCCTTCAGCGGTCAAACCGTATTGTATATCAGAAGATTAATCCTGGAAAGAAACTTGATGAAAGTAGTGAATATGGGGAGCTTTTCTCATGGTATTAAACTATGCTGATTATATCCTAGGCAAGAATCTGACCTTCTGCATAACAGGGAAGGGGGAATGGTTCTGCAGATCAGAGGAAAGAGAGAAGTCTGGATGCTTTCTGGGAAAGGAATGGTAATATCTTGTCTTGTCAGGAAAGGAAAGGGGAAAGAAGGGGTGGATCGCAATGGACCTTACAGACAACCTTGTATGAGGTTTGAAGCTGCTGACCAGTGACAAGATAAGGATTCACACTGCATTGAACTCATAGAAATGTAGTGACTATATGCATACTATTACTTTAAAAAAATATTTTATTTTCCCCAATTACATGTAAAAAATTTAACAATGTATATTTTTAATTTTGAGTTTCAAATTCTCTCCCTCTCTCCCAACCTCCCCAAAACAATAAACAATATGATATAGATTTTGCATGTGTAAGCATGTAAAATATTTTTCCAAATTAGTCATTTCCTGAAAAGATCTCAAACCAAAAGAAAACAAAATGAAGAAAGGAACAGAAATACAATGTTTTGGCCTGCATTCAGACTCCATCAGTTCTTTCTCTGGAGGCAGATGCTATTTTTCATCATGAGATTTTGGGATTGTCTTGATTCACTGTATTGCTGAGAATAACTAGGTTATTAACAGTTGTTCATCAAAAAATATTGCTGTTACTATGTAAATGTTCTTCTGGTTCTAGACACTTCACTTTGCATCAGTTCATGCAAGTCTTTCAAATTTTTTATGAAACTGTCCTATTTGTCATTTCTTATAGCACAAAAAGTATTCCATCACCATCATATACCACTTGTTCAGCCATTCCCCAATTGATGGGCATATTTCACTTTCCAGTTCTTTGCCATCTCAAAAAGAGCTGCGATAAAATATTTTTTGTACAAGTAGGTCTTTTCCCATTTTTTGTTGTTGTTGTTTTTTAGCTCTTCAGGATATAGACTTAAGGGTATGCACAGTTCCAAATTGTTCTCTAGAATCACTGGATCAAATCAATCTCCACCAATTGTGCATATGTAGTATTTCTCAGGCACTTTCCCAGATATTCACCTCTTGACTATCCTTCTGACTTTCCATACTTCCAACGCCATACTGCAAATCCAGTTTTAACCTGGAACCTCCTTCACTGCTTGGAATCTCTTTAACTTGGAACAGCCCTTTGCAATGCTGGTCCTTTTCTCTTATTATTAAGTACCTTTTTAGCACTGTATTTTGGTCAGGGGAGCAGAGATCAAATTCAGTCTTCTCCCAGTTGTTCTGACTTTCTAGACTAAAAAAAAAACAACAACACCCAAATATTCCTACATAGAAACCTTCATCTTTTTCATTACCTCTACATTACATCTGTGCATTGCATGCTACCTATTGTCATAGAATGCAAGCTCCTTGAAAACAGGAACTTTCTGTTGGACTATACCTGTATTGTCACTTATTGCCACTAAGTCTGGCAAATAGTATATCCTCAACAAATGTTCCTTACCTTGTCTTGCCTTTGTAACACAATACAAATTTTATTAAACCCTAGAGGATTTAGAGGGGGAAAAACTAGTCAGATTTTAGCTTAATTTTATTATGCTTATGCATTAAATATTTCTACTATACCTAAATTTTTCTTGACTTTTTAACTTTTTTGCTTAATGAATATATTCAAGTATATACATTTAACAAATTTAACTTGCTTTCTGATGTTTGCTTCCTATTGACTTTTTGATGCCTCTTGAGTGCATCCCATGTTCTGGTCTTCAAACGATATTTTTCTCCATGTCCAATGCCCAAGTCTTGCTCTTCCTTACAGGGACCTCTCATTAAGAAAAACTTCTTAAAGGAAATGATTCTTGAACTATTTTCAATGGAATAAAGTATTGAAAGAGATGGATTCGCTACAGTCTGGGCGTGATGGTGGGGGCAGGTGTCTTTTGTACGGGTTTGGATGAACAAGATGATGTGTGTGTGTGTGTGTGTGTGTGTGTTGGGGGGGAGTAATGAGAAAAGAGTCTAGAACAGTGGGTAGATTCCAGAGTGCAATGAATCTAAAGCCAAAACAAGGAGTATTTTTCCTTTTTTTTTACTTAAGCCAACAGGGAGTGCAGTTGAGGAGAGGAATCTGGTCAGATGTTCTTGAGGACTACCAATACTGAGGCTTCCTTTTGGGCAGGAGGAGCCTAGACTCAGGAAGATCAATAAGGAGGCTTATTACAATAGCCTTGGAGAGAGGTGAGGAAGGGCTACAGCAGGATTCCTGGGGTTTGAAGATGAAGGGGAACAGATGAAGGTGCAATTCATTGGAATTGACAAGGAGTAGGAGAAACGTGGCTGACTGGAAAGATAATGATGATGATGCCCTCCGTGGAAATGAGAGTTCTGGAAATGGCAGGGGAGGATCAGGAGGAGGCACGATAATGAGAGTCAGACCCGCTGGGTATGAGGCTTACAATGGGAAATGTTGAAGAGGGAGTTGGAGATTCAGGCCTGGGACTCAGGGGAGAGACGAGGCTACACAGAGAGTCCTTGGAGTCATCGGCATGGAGAAAACAGCAAATCCTGTGGGAGCCAAGGAGATCGCCGTGAGAGAGCAGAGGGCCTGGGACGCCGAGGACAGAAGCCATGGGGAAATCAGATGAGAGGAGGCCTCAGATGAAGATCCAGCAAACAAAAGTGACGTCAGACTTAAAAAAAAAAGATTCAGGAAAGAACCTCCCAAAGGAACCAGAGGGAGAAGAGAACATAGGTTGGAGAGATCGTTCAACACTGGAATAGTTACAAGGCGGTCTAGAAGGATGAAGACTGGGAAAACCATTTGGAATTTATCCAGAAGGAAAAGGAAGCCAGATTGCAAGTGACCAGGAGGTGAGAAGTTGGGCCAGTGAGGGTAGACAGTAACTAGTGTGTATATATATTTTAGGTATTCATTTTCTGCCCTCTCTATTTGTATATAAAATAGTTGTCGGCCCCAAAGGATGGTAGACTTTCAGCATGGATCATTTGATTGGTTGAACTGCATCCCAGGACCTCAAGGAGGGCCTCCGTCACTTAATAAATGCTTATGGACAGGGGGTTGGGGGTGAGTAGCACCTCTGAGCTACGAACAAGTTGAGAAGAAAAAAGTGTGTTTTGTATCTCAGCCCAGTGGGTGATCAGGGTCTAAGCACCAGCCTCCAGCCTGGGCCATTAGCCAGCAGCAGCAGCAGCAGCAGCACCATGACTAGCAATTAATCCCTGCTAGGAGCCAGAAGCTCTACAAGCATCATCTCACTTGACCCTCAGATAACCTCGGGGAAGAGGCGCTCTCATTATCACGCCCATTTTACAAGGGAGGAAAGTGAGGCACAGGTTGCGCCTCTTGTTTCTTTTAAGTCCATTTCCGGCCATGGGTAAGAGGGAGTTGGACTAGGGGACTTCTAAGGGTCTCTCGTATTTTCCTTCTACACTACTAGGAATGGACTGCCCAAGGGGTTGTTTGGTGAATGATCCCTTTTGGTCTCCCACTGGAGGGAGCACAGACTTAGAGCTAGGAGGACCTTCAGCATCTTCTTTCCAAACTCTTCATTTTATAGTTGAAGGAACAAGCACAAAGGAACTACTTGTCTGGGGTAAGACAGGTTACCCCTCCCACCCACTAGCTTCAACTGCTCTCACCTCCTTCCCAGACCAAGGATAGACTGACGCTCCCTGTAGTGCTCTTATTGGGTGCCCTGCCCCAGTCTTTCACAACCATGCAGCTGTGATTGTCCCGGGAAGGGTTCGCTGACCACATGCCTAATCATTCAGGAGGTGATATAGTGAAGGGGAGAGTCCCCAGTTTAGATTCGGAAGGCTTGGGTTCAACACTTAGCTCTGGTACTAATTTTATGCCTTGGGCAAGTCACTTAGGCTCTCTGGGCCTGTTTCCTTGTCTGTAAAATTAATGGGTTGGAATAGATGACAATTAAGGGCCTTGGATCTGTGACAATACAAACCTCAAGCCACTATATTACTGCCAGCTCTGTTCTTTAACTATTATTTCTGTGGATTCTATTTGCTTTCTAAGCACCTTGAAGAGAAATAAAGGACCAAGGATCTCATTCACTTTACCCTCACCTCAGATACCATTGTTCATTCTATACTGGCTCCATCTCTAGCCATTCTCTTAACCAGGGCTGAGAGCAATAGGGATGGAGGCCAGGCAGAATTCAGGCAAGCAAAAGAAAGGGAAACTGTTGACTCCTTGGCCTTTTCCTGTTCTCACCAGGGTGAGATGAGAGCATCTCTCTCTGGCAGCAGAGTCAACAAGAAGCAAAATAGGAAATTGTAAGGGAAGGGTTTTATTTCCATTCTCATTCCCCCTAGATCTAGGGTCTCTTGCATCCCTTCTCTTCCTTTGCCTCCCATTATGCTTGTCCATCAGCTCTTTAGAATGCTTAGGAAAGTCCCTGCACTCAGCCTTCAGAATTCAGTTTCTCAGATTGCCAAAAAAAAGTATGTCTTATCTAAGACACACATTTATTAAGCATTGACCCAGAATCCTGGCAATAATACGACAAGGCTATGCTGGGGGTTGAGGTGTCTCATGGTGACGTGACGAGTCTTGTAGCCTTCAGAGCTGTTGATTCATTGATAAAATGCCTCCTTCAGAGTTACGTGGAAGACTACAATGAAGTCATGGCTGAAGGAGTGTAATTCAAAGTTTTAGAGGAATATAGGGGACAGGGGTAATGCTTACACATTAAAATGATTATATAAGAGAAAGAAAGCTATCACTACACAATTATGCAGGACAGTTCACGTCTGCTTGCCTGGATAGGAAAGGCGCTTAGAGTATTCCAAAATCCCAGTTCTTCATCTTGACATTATAGAGAAGGTACCGAAGCTGCAGGCCTCTGGAGTTCAAAGATCCAAAGGGGGGAGGCCTAATCTCAGGTCAGTGGGTGATCCACAGTAACAGGTTGCCATGAGACTGACCATACCACCAAAAAAGCATAGTAAGGGATGGAGCCCAGCCTTGGCACCAAGACTTGGTTCAGGAATGAAGACCGGAAACATCACTACTCAGAAGAAGAAATTAATCACCATGAAAATGAACCTTTCCTGGAATTTTTCTATTCTATTCCTTTAAGCATTTCCTATGAAAAGAACAGAGCAGAGGAGCAACTTTGAAATACAAACATCAGTCAAGAGAAACCTAGAAATCTAAGTTTATCCCTACAATGGCAAGGAGCTGTAGGATGATGTAATGCTAACATTTCAAGGAAGAAAGATCAGTCCCTTGACAACTTTCATGTGTCCAGAGGGTATTGGGGGAGTTATATATAATCCTAACAGCAGACTCTGAGGGCAGATTGTCTCGGTTTCTCTGTTCTAAGCTTCTTGAGCAAAATAAGAGCTGGAAGGTAAAAAGACAACACAGCAATAGAAAAGGAGGAAGAAACAAGAGGGTCTTATTTTTTCTCATCATTGGGGGACACGGGGAGAGTACAGAATGGAGAAAAAGAATGGGGAAGAGACATAGGAATCCTTATTCATTCTGAAAAGCTGAGAGAAGAGATTCAGACACAAATTTTGGTGGGAAAATATATCCAACTAGATAAATAGGGAAATGGGAATAATAAAAGGTAGTATAATAGTAGGAAGGAACCATTAAACATCACAATGGACTTCTTGATTGAGAAGTGGACAGAGGATGGAGATGAGGGGAAAGAACAAAAAGAAATAACTTAAAAGTCATCGAGTAATTGAATATAATTTTATTATGGTCCGTAAAAGAGGCTTTTCCACAATTGTTGTTTTAATGCCCTAATACATGATCAATTTTTTTGTGATGAGATCATGCAGAGCTATGAAATTTTCCATTTTTTTCTGTTGGGGAATATATTCAATATTGATATCAATTCATTGTTTATGCTACATTTCAGCAAAATGTAGTTTCATTGCTTATCTCTTTTAGTTACATTTATTTTTGCTGTTCCTTTTTCTGAGAGGATAACTATCTGCATTTTCCTAGTTCAGCTGAAGTATAATGGATGATGCTCCAATCCATTATTTGAACTCTGTGCATCTGTTTCAAGTATTTCTTGTAACCATAGTTTTGAATTCTGTTGTCTAATCAAGCTGCTACACTTTTCCATTTTAAGGGTGAATTTAGTCCATACATATACCATTAAAATCCTTAATTGTATATTTCTCTACAATCTATTTTCTACTTTTTCTTCTCTTTATTTTCTTCCTCTTTGAGTCTGTTTTACTTTTGACTAATCCTCCCTTTATTAGTCCTTTCTCCAATTCCTCTCTTCCTGAATGGGCAAAATTAATTTCTTTACAATTACATTTATGTATCCTTCATTTCTTTGCCAAGTTCAGATGACAGTGATTTTAAAGTATCACATTCCTCCCTCCCCCTTGATCATTCTGGAAACCATAATTATGTGAGATTAATTTTCAGCATTCTTCCTTTCCCTTCCCTTTCTTCCTCCTATTTTGTATTACCTGGTGTTCCCTTTCTATTCTTCTTTGAAGTGCATCAAAATACAAAAATATTTTTTAAATTCCCAGGTTTTCTGTGTAATTAGATTCCCTCTATGACCTGAGATGATTACAAAATTTGGAAAGGATCCATGTTTCATCTTCTCATAAAAGAATGCAAATGGTTCATTCATGTTTCATAATTGATAAGTCATATTTACCTTCTAAAAACATATGTCTCTCTTTTCTAAGCTATAATTATTTTGGAAACTAGTGTTCTAAATTTCACAACCATAAAACATCATTGGTATTAAAAAGTTATCTCTAATTAAGAAATGCCTTCTACAGTGTTTCCATGAGGTGAATGACAAATTTTCATCATAAAACATCCTAATACTTTGGGACAACTCTAACTGTATTCAGTTCTTAGATCAGTAATTTTCCATCACAAGAAATAAAAGTTTTTTCATTCTTCCATACTGTATTATCTGCCAGAGGAAGCATTCCCAAACTCATTACATTAAAATAAGGCTATTTTCCAGGATGAACACATGTTTAAAATCACAAGGTCTTCAAGTACTCCTCTTATTTATAAAGTCTTCATATTTCCAGTATTAACTATGTAATATATTTAAGGGCTGACCTCTGGATAAAAGCTTTCCTTAAATTGATATGGTCTTATTAAACTGATAAGACTGAACTGGATGTAGTATGAATTTTCTGTTGTACAATAAGGCTTATTAAATAGCGAATGTTTGCCCACATCCTTTATACTTGTATATTCCCTCCATTATATGTCCTCTTATGTAAGATCAGTAATAACTTTCTCAGAGAGATTTTCCTACATGCATGACATTTATGTGGCTTCTGATGTCAGATCATGTTAAATTGGTGACTGAAACCTCTTCCACGTGCGTTACATTTAGTCTTCTCTTCAGTATGAATTATTTGTTGCTTAATAAGAATTTAACTTAGGAAAGGCTTTCCAGCATTCACTACATTTATAAAGTTCTCTTGAGTATGAAATTTCTAATGTTTATTTAATTTTGACATCGTAATGAAGGCTTTCCCTCACTTCTCACATTTATAAGACTTTGATCCATTATGAATCTCTCATATTTAGGTTGAATTTTTAGGGAAGGCCTCCCCACATTCACTAAAATTATATGGTTTGTCTCTAGTATGAATAATCTGATGAGAAATATGATTTCTGACTGAAAGATTTCCCAACACTCAACATCTTTGTAAGGCTTTTTTCCAATATGAATCTTCTGATGTATATTAAAATCTGAAATCTCACTGAAGACATTTCCATATTCCTCATATTTATAAGGCATATCTCTGATATGAATTATCTGGTGTTCAATACAGTTTGAGGATTGAGCAATTTATTGCATGTATAAGGCTTCTCTCCAGAATGAACACTCTGATGCCTAACCAGGGTTGAACTTCTGTTGAAGATTTTTCCACACTCATCACATTTATAAGGCTTCTCTCCAGTATGAATTCTCTGGTGCCTAACAAGGGTTGAACTTTGGTAGAAGGCTTTGCCACACTCGTTACATTTATAGGACTTTTCTCCACTATGAATCACCTGATGTCTATTAAGATCTGACATCCCAGTGAAGGCTTTCCCACATTCTTCACATTTATATGGCTTCTCTCCAGTATGAATTCTACGGTGTCTGGAAAGGGTTGAGCTCCGACTGAAAGCCTTCCCACACTCATTACATTGAAAGGGCTTCTCTCCAGTATGAATTCTCTGGTGTTCAATAAGGTTTGAAGATTGAGGAAAGGCTTTCCCACATTCATTACATTTATATGTCTTCTCTCCAGTATGGATCCTATGATGTCTGGAAAGGGTTGTGCGATGAACAAAGGCTTTCCCACACTCATTACAATTATAAGACTTCTCTCCAGTATGACTTCCCTGGTGTTCAATAAGTTCTGAAGAGTGAGGAAAGGCTTTCCCACATTCACTACATTTATAAGGCTTCTCTCCAGTATGAATTCTTTGGTGCCTAAAAAAGGTTGAACTTCTGTTGAAGGTTTTCCCACACTCCTCACATTTATAAGGCTTTTCTCCAGTATGAATTCTCTGATGTTCAATAAGATGTGAGGATTGAAGAAAGACTTTTCCACATTCTCTACATATATAAGGCTTCTCTTCAGAATGAATTCCCTGGTGTTCAATAAGGAGTGAAGAATGAGGAAAAGTTTTTCCACATTCACTACACTCATAAGTCTTCCCTCCAGAATGAACACTCTGGTGCCTAACAAGGGTTGAATTTCTGTTGAAGGTTTTCCCACACTCCTCACATTTAAAAGGCTTTTGTCCAGTATGAATTTTGTGGTGCCTACAAAGGGTGGAACTCCTATTGAAGGTTTTCCCACACTCCTCACATTTATAAGGCTTATCTTCAGTATGAATAATATAGTGTCTGTTAAGGGTTGAGTGATGATGGAAAGCTTTCCCACATTCATTACATTTAAAAGGCATCTCTCTAGTATGAGTTCTCTGGTGTTCAATAAGTTGTGAAGAGTAAGGAAAGGCCTTCCCACACTCCTCACATTTATGAGACTTCTCTCCTGTATGAATCATCTGATGAACATTAAGATCTGCCATCTCAATGGAGGTTTTCCCACACTCCTCACATTTATAAGGCTTGTCTCCAATATGAATTCTATGATGTTTGAAAAGGTTTGAACCCTGATTGAAGACTATCCCAAACTCATTACATTTATAAGGCTTCTTTCCAGTATGAATCTTCTGATTCTTCCTTTAGATTGTTCCCTTTTGAAGATACCTCTGAGGTCTTTATGCTAGGCTCCAAATCTGTAAAAGAGTAATAAAAATTACAAATGTCTCCAGCTTTGAGCTATGAGAAGGAAAATTAGGGATGTTGTAATGCAAATGAAAATGGTACCCAAAGAAAAGTAGCACATGATATAACCATTTTCTGAAACCTTTTGATTGTCTCAAGAAATATGGAGAAAAATATTTTTCCTGGTCTCATAACCCTTTCCAGACTTCTCCCTGTTAGAAAGAATGTAGAAGGCCAAGAACACAGACCTTTCCTAGGGAAAAAAGGGTCAAAGGAGGGTATTAATTCTTGAACAAAGGTTATCTTATATCTTTAAAAAAAAGCACTGCATTTGCCATCCTCTCAAAGAATATGCACTACCTAGAATTATTGCCCTTGTCTCCATCCAAAAGAAAATAAGTTATTGATCACAGGGAAGAGGTCTTCTTGATGCTATAAGAAATCCAGAACACTTAAAGGGATTGGCCACTTTAAACCAGCTTCAATGTAAGACTCCTACAGGACTACTTTTCAACTCTGGGTCAGTGACCTTCTCACCACAGTATTGGGTCCTTATCATTCTGACCTCAATCTCTTTTACTGGTGAGTTCCTCCTCAGAGCCTCCATTTGAATTATGTAGAATTTAAGTTAATGAGATTCTAATTACACAATTAGAACCCACACTAACCATGATACCTTCAATCCTGTACATGCCCATGTACTCTACTTTCTCCCCAATACTGACTCTTTCCCTCAAAATGCTTCCTAGCTATGGGACTCTGGGCAAGTCACATAACCCCAATTACTTGGCCCTTATAGCTCTTCTGCCTTGGAACCAATAATTGTATGGATTCTGAGACAGAAGGTAAGGGTTTTAAAAAAAGAAAGACAAGGCACAAAAATCCAATGAAGAAAAGAGTTCCATGAAAAACAGAATTGATCAAATGATCAAAAAAGGAGGTTCAGAAGGTCTCAGAAGAAAAAATTTTTGTTAGAATTGGGCAATAGAAGGTAATAACTTCTTGAGACATTAAGAAACAATAAAAAATGAAAAGAATGAAAATATGAAATATCTCATAGAAAAAACAATTGACCTGGAAAATAGATCCAGGAGAGACAATCTAAGAATTACTGGACTACCTGAAAGTCATGATCAAAAAATTATCAAAGAAAACTGCCTCAACATTCTTGAACAAGAAGGCAAAATAGAAACCAAAAGAATCCATAGACCACCCCTACAATAAATACTCAAATGACGATTCCCAGGAATACTATAGCTAAATTCAAGTGATCCCAGGCCAAAGAGAAAATATTGTAAGCATCCAGAAAGAAACAATTCAAATATCATGGAGCTACTTGGAATGTGATATTCTGAAAGGCAAAGGAACTGGGTTTACGATAAAAAATCATCAACCCATCAAAACTGACTATATTCTTTCAGGGGAAAATAGTAATTTAATAAAATAGATTTCCAAGCATTCTTTTTTTAAAAAAACCCTTACCTTCTATCTTAGAATCAATACTGTATATTGGTTTCAAGGCAGAAGAGTGGTAAGGGCTAGGCAATGGGGGTTAAGTGACTTGCCCAAAGTCACACAGCTAGGAAGCATCTGAGGCCAGATTTGAACCTAGGATTTCCTGTCTCTAGGTCTGGCTCTCATTCCACTGAGCAACCTAATGATCCATACCTCCCACCCCCACCCTGCCACTCTCAAAAATTCTTGAAAAGACCAACCCTAACCCAAAAATTTGATGTCCCAATACAAGATTGAAGGGAAGAACATAAATAAGAATAAATAAGAAAGAGAAAATTTAAGGGATTCAAGGTCAAATTGTTTATATTGCTCCATGGAAAGATGATATTTGTACTTCAAATTTTTATCATTATCATAGTAGGGAGAAGAGGTATACATAAATAGAGGATATGGGAGTAACCTCTTTAGGATGACAAACAAAAAAAATCAAGGGGTGAAAAGAGGATTGCATTGAGAGAAAAGGGAAGAGAGAGGTAAAATGAGATAAATTGTATCATCTAAAGAGGTGCAGAAAAAAATTATCACAGTGGAAGGTAGGATGATGATAGTGTCAGGCAATACTTACGCCTTACTCTCACTGGATTTGGCTCATTGAAGGAATAACAACCAGACATTGGGAATATTGAAACCTATCTTACTTTATAAAGAAGTAGAAGGGGAATAGAAAGGTGATGATGGGGAGGAAAGTAATATAAGGACGGGGGAATCTGGAGAGGTGATTAAAAGTACGAGGGGAATACAAAAGGAGGTGGTGGGGAGGGAAGTAACATAAGGGAAGGGGAATGGAGGTTGATTAAAAGCATAACACTTGTGTGGAAGAACAGAACAAAAGGAGAAAATGCAGGATTAAAAGGGGTATAACCACAAAAATGTGGGTTTCCAAGACACTGAATTGCCAAAACTGTAAAGGTTTCGGTCAAACTGTAAAGATAAATTTTAGTGTCTTGATTTAAATAAAAAAATAAGTGGTCGCCATGGAAAAATTCCCAAATATGAAAATACCCAAGTCAGCTGGGTTTATGGAGATTTTAATTAATACAAATGAAGGAATTAAGGGAAGGGGGAGAGAGAGAACAGGAAATAGTAGAAAGGGCCTAGGCCAAATGGTCTAGGCTTGAGCCTTAAGGGAGAGAGAGTCAGTCTTTATCACTCACCACAAGATCGTTCCAAGCAAGCTCCAGTCCTTCACTGAAATCCTCAACTCCTGAACTGAGTTCAGAGACGCAGCTCTGAACTCCTCCAATTCAGTTTCCAAACTGAACTACCTCCAAAATGAACTGAATTCTCCTTTTAAAGAAATTTTCTCTTATGTCACCTCCCCTCAATTTTCACATCTACCAATCACAGTAGATGCTTTCCCCCAGAACTGCCTATTCTTAGTTCTCACCACTCTTTAGTTCTCACCTCCTCTGGGTAGACTAAAACTTCACACCTCTTTTGTTAAGCTTGCCTTTTGTAAGTTGCTTGATCTTTTAGTGATTAATTTAACCTTTATAGGTACTTAGCACCCTTTTGTATTAGATCTAAAAATAGACCCACCTAACTTAGGGTTTTTGCTTCACTATAAGTATGACTTGGGGACTTTCATTGTTCAATCAGGAATTTGCAACTTTATCTTCCCCTAAGGCACTGTCTGAGCAGGGTGGAATAATTTTAAAGTTCTCAATACATTCCTAATCAAGTACCTCCATTGTTACAATAGGGAAATAGCTTAACCAAATCTTCTAAGGTATAGTCTGAGCAATTTTAAGATTCACAGGGGAAAACAAGATAGAGAGGAATACACAGATGGGAATCATAACTGTGACTGTAAATGGGATGAACTCACCCATAAAATGGAAGCAGATAGCAGAGTGGATTAAAAATCAGAATCCTACAATGTTATTTATAAGAAACACATCTGAGGCAGGTAGACACACACAGATTAAAGGTATGGGGATGGAGCAGAATCCATTGGATAAAAGGTAGTACAGGCAATGATGTAATGTTAATACTTAATATATATGCACCAAATGGTATAGCCTTCAAATTTTTAAGGGAGAAACTAAATAAGCTTAAGGAGGAAATAGACAGTAAAACTATACTTGGGGGGAGGAGGTCTGGGGGGCACAGTTTAAGACCTCAACTGTCTCCTCTCAGAACTAGATAAATCTAAGCAAAAAATAAAAAAAGAAAGAAGTAAAAGAAGTGAATGAAATTTTAGAAAAGTTAGATTTAATAGATTTCTAGAAAAAACTGAATGGGAATAAAAAGGAATATACCTTTTTTCAGCAATATCTGGTACATATATACATATATATATATACATATATATACATATATATATATACATATATATATATATATATAAACTAAAGAATCTAATTCTTCAAAAGGGCTGGGTCAAAGAACAAATTCTAGAAAGAATCAATGATTTCATTAAAGAGAATGACAATTAGGATATAACATATCAAAATTTATGGCATGCAGCCAAAGCAATGCTTAGGGGAAATTTTATATCTCTGAATGTTTATGTCCATGAAAAGGAGGGGGGAAAAACAGATGAATTTAGCATGCAACTAAAAAAATAGAAAAAGAACAAATTTAAAATCCTCAATTAAAGACTAAATTTAGAAATCCTAAAAGTCAAAGGAGAAATTAATAAAACTGAAAATAAGAGAACTATTGAACTAATAAGACTAGGAGTTAGTTTCACAATAAATAAATAAAATATAGCATTGGTTGATTAGATTTAAAAAAGGAAAGAAGAAAGTCAAATTACCATTTTCAAAAATGAAAAGGGTGAATTTACTTCCAATGAAGAGGAAATTAAAGCATTAATTAGGAGTTATTTGGCTTAATTTTATTACAATGAATATGCCAATCTACATGAAGGGGATGAATATTTATAAAAATATAAATTGCTTATATTAACAAAAGAGGAAATAGAATACTTAAATAACATCATCTCAGAAAAAGAAATTGAGCAAGCCATCAATAAACTCACTAAGAAAAAATCCACAGGGCCAGATAAATTCACAAGTTAATTTTTATCAAACATTTAAAGAATAATTAATCTCAATAGTATATAAACAATGCTCAATAAGGAAAGAAGGAGCCCTACCAAATTCTTTTTATGACACAAATGTGATGCTGATACCTAAGCCAGGAAGACCAAAAACAGAAAAAGAAAATTATAGTCCAAAGTCCTTAATGAATATTGATGAAAAAATCTTAAATAAAATTCTAGCAAAGAGACTAAAGCAATATATCAAGAGGATTATTCATTATGACCAGGTGGGATTTATACAAAGAATGCAAAGCTGATTTAATATTAGGAAAATTATTGGCATAATTGATCATATCAATAACCAAACTAACAGAAATCACATAATTATCTCAATAGATGCAGAAAACCTTTGACAAAATATAACACCCATTCCTAATAAAAATACTAGAAAGCATAGGAATAAATGGACCTTTCCTTAAAATAATAAATACTATCTGTCTAAAACTATCAGTAAATATCATCTGCAATGGAGATAAGTTAGAAGCCTTCCCAATAAAATTAAGAGTGAAGCAAGTATGTCCATTATCATCACTATAATTTAATTGTACTAGAAATGTTAGCTATAGCAGTAAGAAAAGAAAAAGAAATTGAAGGAGTTAAAGTAGGCAATGAGGAAACTAAATATCACCCTCTGTAGATGATATGATGATACACTTAAGGGAATCCTAGAGAATCAACTAAACAACAAGTTGAAATAATAACTTTTTAGCAAAGTTGCAGGATACAAAATAAACCCATAGAACTCATCAGCATTTTTATATATTTCCAACAAAGTCCAGCAGCAAGAGTTAGAAAGAGAAATTCCATTTAAAATAACTAGACAATAGAAAATACTTGGGAACTTATTTTCCAAGACAAACACAAGAATTATATGAACACAAACACTTTTCACATAAATAAAATTAAATCTAAACAACTGGAAAAAAAACATTAAATGCTCATAGGTAGGCTGAACAAATATAATAAAAATATCAATTTTACCTAAATTAATTTATAGTGAGTGACATACCCATCAAATCACCAAATTTAGAGAACTAGAAAAAAATAACAAAGTTCATCTGGAAGGACCAAAGATCAAGAATATCAAGGGAATGAATGAAAAAAATGTGAAGGATGCTGGTCTAGGAGTACTAGATCTTAAACTGTACTATAAAGTAGTAATCATCAAAACAATCTGGTACTGACTAAGAAATAGAATTGGTACATCAATGGAATAGAGTAGGAGTAAATGACCTTAACAATCTAGCATTTGATAAACCCAAAGATCCTAGCTTTGGGGATAAGAACTCACTGTTTGACAAAAATTGCTGGGAAATCTGGAAAACAATATGGCAAAATTTGGGTATATATATCAATATCTCACACTCTATACTAAGATAAGGTCAAAATGAGTATATGATTTAGACATAAAAGGTGATATTATAAGCAAATTAAAGAAACATTGAATAGTTTACCTGTCGTATCTATGAAGAAGAAAAGAATTGATGACCAAACAAGAGATTAGAGAACATCACAAAATGTAAAGTGAATAATTTTGACTATATTAAATTTTAAAGCTTTTGTACAAATAAAACCAATGTAACCAAGATTAGAAGGGAAACAAAGTGAGAAAAAAATTATAACAAATTTCTCAGAAAAAGGTCTCATTTCTTAAAAATGTAGAGAACGAAGTCAAATTTATAAGAATACAAGTTATTCTCATTGACGATCAAAGGATATGAATAAGCAGTTTTCAGATGAAGAAATCAAAGCTATCAACACTTATATGAAAAAGTGTTCTAAATCCCTCTTTATTGGAGAAATGCAAATTAAAACGGTTCTGAGTACCATCTCACACCTATCAGTTTGGTCAATATGGCAAAAAAGGAAAGTGATAAATGTTAGAAGGGATGTGACAAAATTGAGACACTAATGCTGTGAACTTAGGCAACCATTCTTGATGGAGGGCAATTTGGAACTATGCCCAAAGGGCTATAAAACTGCATAGCCTTTGATACTGTAATACTACACTAGATCTGTAAGACAAAAAAAATTTTTTTTAAAGAGGGGAGTGATCAACTTTATGCCTCCATGAACTGATGAGTAAAATAAGCAGAATTAGGAGAACATTGTACCCAGTTAACAGCAAAACTGTATAATGATCAACTGTGAAAGACTCAAGCTACCCTCAGCAATATGATAATATAGAACAGTTTTGAAGGACTTGTACCAGAGAATGCTATCCACTTTCTGAGAAAGAACTGGTGGAGTCAGAATGCAGATCAAAGCATGGTATTTTTCACGTTAGTTTGTATTTTTATTTTGGGGTGCTGGGTTTAGAAAAGGATTCTCTTACGAAAATGAACAATCTAGAAATATGTTTTGCATGATAATACAAGATCAAATTGTTTGCTAGCTCTGTGATGGGGGAATAAATGGAAGGAAGGAGACAATTTGGATCATATAATTTTGGAAAACATTTGGAAATTTGTTATTCTATGTAACTGGTAAAAAAAATATTAGAATGAAGGATTGACTCTTGTTTGGGCATGTTAACTCAAATTATGTTTTTCTTGCTTTTCTCTCTTTAAAATTTTTATTTATTTCTTAGCATTCTTTTCTTTTTTTTATTCTTTTTAAATTCTGAGTTTTGATTTCTTTTCTTCCTTCCCATCCTTCCCTCTCCCACTAAGAATGCAAGCAATATGATATCAATTATACATGTGAAATAATGCAAAACATTTCCATGTGTCCTATGAACTCTCTTGGATCACTGTATTGATCAGAGTAGCCAAGTCATCCACAGACAATATTGTATAATATTGCTGCTATTATACACACTCTTCTGATTCTGCTCATTTCATTTTGCATAAGTTCATATTGACTTTGTCATGTTTTTTTGAAACCAGTCCCCTCATTTTAATTTCACAATAATACTTCATCATAATATGCCATAAACGTATTTAGCCATTCCCCATTGATGAGCATCTTCTCAATTTATAATTTTTTGCCACCAAAAAAGAGCTTCTATAATTTTGTACATATGGGTCCTTTTAAAAAAAATCACTTTGGGGTATAGACCTACCTGAAAGTGTTTTTGCTGGGTCAAAAAGTGTGAACAATTTCATAAGCCCTTCACACACTGCTCAAAATTGTTCTCCAGAATGGTTGAAGGCATTCATGACTATACTAACGAGGCATTAATGTACCTATTTTCTACTGTCCCCTTTAGCATTTGTCATTTCTATTATATGTGAGGTAGTATCTCAGAGTTGTCTTAATTTGCATCTCTCTATTCAATAGTGATTTAGAGCATCTTTTGATATGACTATAGACAGTTTTCATTTCTTCTGAACACTGCTTGTTCATAACCTTTGACCATTTAACTAGAGCAGTGATGGTGAACTTTTTAGAGATTGAGTGCCCCAACTGCAACCCTCATGCCTCTGGTGAGGAGGCATTCCCTTAACCTGGGTGGGAGAGTGGGGGAAGAAGTGCTCCCATTGGGCTACTGGGCAGAGGGACGGGTCATGTGATAAATACCCTCAGGAATGGTAGAGAGGGAGAGGGGAGCAGCCCCTCTGGTACACATGTCATAGGTTCACCTGCACAGCATTAGGGAATGGCTCTCATTTGTATAAAATGAATTCAGTTTTCTATATATTTCAGAAACAAGTCCTTTATTAGAGAAACTTGGTTGTAAGATTTTTTCAATATTACTTCTCCAACAGGAGCAGCTGGGTAGCTCAGTGGATTGAGAGTCAGGCCTAGAGATTGGAGGTCCTAGGTTCAAATCTAGCCTTAGACACTTCCCAGTCGTGTGACGCTGGACAAGTCACTTAACCCCCATTGCCTAGCTCTTACCACTCTTCTATCTTAGGACCAATACACAGTATTGATTCCAAGACGGAAGGTAAGGGTTTAAAAAAAAAAATTACGTCACCACCTATGGTATATTTTAGCAAAATGTAGACAATCCTGGTACCATCTCTTGTAAAAACATATTATTGAATTCTAATTTCTAATCCAATCACTTCTTGATCTTTTGGCTAAGATTAAGTGCAGTATTTAATTTCTAATCCATTCTACTTTCCTCTTCCCTTTCATGGATGAGCTTATCCCATTACCTTAGATATACTTTTATTCTATTTTTTTGCATTATGCCTCCTCAAAAGTCTGTTTTATTCCTGATCATTGTCTTTTTTAATATCATCCTTCTGTCAATATCTTTTAAACCCTTCCTCTCATATTTCTCTGTTGGGAAAGGTAGGTTTCTATATACCCAGCTGAGTATGTATATATATTCTTATCTGTTTGAACCAATTTCAATGACAATGAATTTCAAGTATTCCTTGCCAATCGCCACCCATTTTTCTCTCTACAGTTAAAGCTCTTCCTTGCCTAACTCTTTTATGTGAGAAAATTTCTGCCTTTTCAGTGTCTGATATTTCTACCTTCTATGATTTCTCTCCCAAAGAGAAGCTACACCCTCCAAAGTTACCAATGGTCTCTTAATTGACAAATCTTAAGCCATTCTTCTCAGTAGTCATTCTTGACTTCTTTGTAGCATTTGGGGTAGTGAAATGTACCCTCAGTTCAGGGTAAATGTACACTCTCTCCTCTTGGGATTTTTGTGATTCCATTCTCTCCTGGATTTATTTGGATCTAGCAAACCACTTTTCAGGAGCAGTAACAAAGTAGTCCTATGAATAGACCAATAAGCCCAAAGTGGAGAAGACCTGAGTTTAAACCTGTCCTCAGACACCTATAACTATATGAAACCCAGGGCAAAACACTTAACCTCTGCCTCAGTTGTCATATGTGTATATAGGGACCATAATGGCACCCGTCTCCTTGGGCTGAGATAATATCTGTAAAGGGTTTGCTTATCACATTCCCTGGAACATTAATTGTTCCCTTTCATCATTTCTTCCCTTCAGTATTTTTAGTGAATTTTCACTAATGGAATGAAAACTCAATATGGCTATCCCTCAGGGTTCTTTTCAAGGTCCTCCTTCCTTTTTTTTTCTTTTTAAATTATACTCTGTCCCATAGGAGCCCCATTATGTAACCTGGCCACCAAAAAATTCTGTTGATCACTTTGCTGATCCAGCACCTTACTTAATTATCAAATGCACAAGTCACTGGGGTGTCTGTTCACCAAGAGAAAATGTCCTGAGAGTCCCTGGGACAGAATGATTGTGACAAATATCCTACACTATGTTTCCTCTGGGGACCTTTCTCCACATTTCTGTCCCTTGGGTACCTTGAGATCCACAAGTTGATGATGCAAAGGTAGGAGGAATCCCCAGAGACTGGAGAAGAAACCACGTTTATAAGTTTCTCATGGAAAACTGGCTAGATGATAATACCACCCTATCCCAGAGTTCCAAGCAGAAGGTCTTTCATACACAGAAAGTACCAAAGAAGTGTCATTTATAGTCAACTGACCTTGTGATTTTGGGAAAGACCCTGAAATGTTGTGAACTTTTCTCTATTCTTTACATGAAAATAAGGACATCTTTCTCCATGGTACTCTGATCACACAGTTGTTACTTTGACTAAAAGAAGGGAAATATTTGGCAAAACTTGTCTTATAAATAGATCAGATATTATTTTTCTTAATAGGAACAATGGCCTTTGTGGCCAAAGTGCCACAAAGTAGACTAAGAACTTAGCAAATACAAATATATTTGTATAGATATATATTTTTTAAAATATGGATATCCATATCAATATTTCATAGACAGAAATATATCTACATATGACTATATTTCACTCAAAAGTCAGCCTTGTCTGAAACATCTTTTTAACTCTAAACTCACTCTACATCAAAATAATTTCTAGCTTACTGTAAGGGTTAAATTAGGAGTTTTGACAAAATAAGAGAGCAGTTTTTAATAATTTAAGTTTTAATTAGAATATAATAGTTGTAAATTAATATTATCCCTTTAAGCCAAAGAAAAGAAAACTTCTAGAAGCTTTTAACAATTAACAATTTAGTTTATTTAAAATAGATAGTAAAAGAATATGGTCAAACAAATATTGTAAAGGAGAGAAATATAGGAAAGAAGCAGAGAAAGAAAATTTCCTAATGTCTATACTAGTTATCCTATAATTACTATCTAAAACTGCCTATATCTACTTATAACTAACCCACAAAGTTCCAACCCAATCCAGCCCAATCAAAACCAACCCAATCAGTGTTTAATCCAACCCCAATTATGTCTGTCAATAAAGACCAGCTACTTCCCAATCCAGAAAAGATCCAAAAGTCCTAAAGGCTAAAGCCAAAAAGCCCTCTCAGTAAGCTCAGGCTCACCTTTATATTCCAGCAACTAAAGGCCAACCACCAACCCAACACACTCCCAGCAGCCAACTTCCCTGCAACTGCCAGTCAACCAACTGAGGCTGGCAGCCTTTTATCCCCTTCTTCTACCTCAGTTCTTGTCTCTGTGGTTACTCCTTCTTGTATCCATGGTTTCTACTTCCTGTCACTGTGGGATGGTTAATCTCTACACATCTCTATGGTAAGAGGACCTCCAGGTTATCTGTTCAATTAAAAAAAGGAATAAAGAATTCCTTTTCACACTGACAGAAAATCCTTCACACTGCCCTGGTCTACCCCAATCCTTTCTTCAGACATACCCCATAAACCCAAGAATATTTGTTTTATAATAATCTTGAACAAAATATAATGTTAAAGTATATTTCAGGAAGAAGTACAACCAAGATAGCAAACAAGCTGAACACTCTTAAATGCCCTCCAAACAACTTTAAAATAATACCTTACATCAGATTTTGGAGCATCAGAGTCAAGGAAAGGTCAGGGTGAGACTTTTTTCCAGCCTAAGACAATTTAAGAGGTAAGCCAGAGAGGTCTGTTACACTGGGGAAGGAGGCATCAGCAGCAGGACTTGGAGGTAGCAGTGATAGGAACAGCCTCAGGGGGGTAACAAAGAGACAGTAAGAGAGTCAGACAACTGGTCGGAAAGAGATTTTTTTCCTTGAAATTTTTTATTTAATTAATTAACTAATTAAATTAATCAACTGATTCATGGTTACATGATTCATGTTCTTTCTTACCCCTCCTCCCACACCCCTCCCATAGCCAATGAGCAACTTCACTGGGTTTTACATGTGTCATTGATCAAGACCTATTTCCATATTATTAATATTTGCATTAGGGTGATCCTTTAGAGTCTACATCCCCAATCAAATCCTCATTGACCCATGTGATCAGGCAGTTGTTTTTCTTCTGTGTTTCTACTTTGGAAAGAGATTATGGGAGAACCTCTTATTAACAATGGGTGCAGCTAGCACTGACTGACAGTTCTATCACCCATACAAAGCTCTGGATCTCATTTCAAAGAAAGAGAGCTATGCTTGTCGTTGGTCAAAAGGAAACTGGTTACAGTTCCTAGGCAAGGAGGGACATTAATACTTATAGTTGCAGGAAAACAGGAAATCTTGTCATAGCTTCAGGTCCAAGCAAAGAACTAGTACTTGTGGCTTCAGGGGCCCAGCAGCCCCTTCTGGTTAAAGACCAGAAAACAGAGTAGGAGAATAGCGACCATAACTGTTCCCACATTATACCATCTTGGAAGCAAGGAAAACTTGTACACTCCCAGAATTAGCAAACAAACAAACAAAAAACTTGCCCTTCAAAAGTTGGTACAGTGGCAGAGAAGACTAAGCCACAAAATCAGAATGAAACAACAACTTGAAAACAACTACAAGTAAAGCTGCAAAGAAAAATGTTAATTGAATTAAAACCCAACAAGAATTGCTATGAGAATTAAAGAGGGAAGAATGAAAGTGGAAAATTGGGAAAAAGAAATGAGAATGATGCAAGAAAATTATAGGAAGAGAATCAAAAGGTTAGTAAAAGAATAGCAAAAAAATCCTAAAGAATTAATACCTTAAAAAAACAACAACAACAAACCAGAATTGGCCTAACGGTAAAAGACACACACACACACACACACACACAAAATCACTGAAGAAAAGAACTTCCTAATCCCAATACTATACAACCTATTTGGAAAAATAGCTGAAGAAGGCATCCTACCAAACTCCTTTTACAACACAAATATAGTACTGATAACTATACCAGGAAGAGCAAAAACAGAGGAAGAAAATATATTAAATACTGAATCAAAAATTTTAAATAAAGGAGGCAGCTGGTTGTCTCAGTGGATTGAGAGCCAAGCCTAGAGACAAGAGGTCCCGAGTTCAAATGTGGTCTCAGACACTTCCTAGCTGGGTGACCCTGGGCAAGTCACTTCAACCCCCCATTGCCTAGCCATTACCACTCTTCTGCCTTAGAACCCATACATAGTATTGATTCCAAGACAAAAGGTAAGGGCTTAAAAAAATTTTTTAATAAAGTACTAACAAAGAGATTACAGCAATATATTACAAAAATCATACGCTATGATCAGGTTAGATTTATATCAGGAATGCAGGGCTAGTTCAATATTTGGAAAACCATCAGCATAACTGACTACATCAATAACAAAACCAACAGAATCATATGATTATCTCAAGAGATGCAGAAAAAACTTTGACAAAATGCAACATCCATTCCTATTAAAAATAGTAGAGAGCATAGAAAGTCGTCTTCTTTACAATGATGAATAGTATATATCTAAAACCATTTAATGCAAGCATTATCTGTAATGGAAATAAACTAGATGCCTTCCCAGTAAAGTCAGGGATGAAGCATGGATACTCATCATCACTATTATTCAATGTTGTACTAGAAATGCAAGCTATAGCAATAAGAGAGCAACAAAGGAATAAAAGGAATTAGAATAAGGAATGAAGAAACAAAACTATCTCTCTTTGCAGATGATATGATATACTTAAAGAATCCTAAAGATTCAACTAAAAAACTGGTTAAAATAATTAGTAACTTTAGCAAAGTTGCAGAATATAAAATAAATCTACATAAATCATCAGCATTTCTTTATATTATCAACAACGCCTAGCAACAAGAGATAGAAAAAGAAATCACATTGAAATTAACTGTAGATAATATGAACTACTTAGGTGTCTACCTGCCAAGACAAATCTAGGAATTATATGAACATGATACTCTTTTCATAAAAATAAATTCAGATCTAAACAATCGGAGAAATATGAATTTCTCTTGGGGTGGCTGAGCCAATATAATAAAAATGACGTTCCTATCTAAATTAATGTACCTATTAAGTGCCATACTAATTGAGTTGCCCAAAAATTATTTTACAGAACTAGAAAAAATAATAATAAAATTCATCTGGAAAAACAAAAGTTCAGGAATACCAAGAGAATCAATGAAAAATAGTGTGAAAGAAGGTGGCCTAAGAGTACCAGATCTCAAACTATATTATAAAGCTGTAATCATCAAAATAATCTAGTCCTGGGGCAGCTAGGTGGCTCAGTGGATATAGTCAGCCCTAGAGATGGGAGATCCTGGATTCAAATGTAGCCTCAGACACTTCCTTGCTCTGTGACCCAACTGTCTAGCGCTTACTACTTTTCTGCCTTGGAACAAATACTTGGAATCCATTCTAAGACAGAAGGTAATGGGTTTTTTTAAATGGATGCTATCAGCCCTTGTTCTAGGTCTTTGAAGCAAATGGAGGCATGCCATTGACCTGTCCTTTATTAATAGATCACATGCTTGTATTAATCATATTATACAAAGAGAAATGGCATCAGCTCCCCCCCCCACTGTATAATTACTTGATAGCCTTTTGCTTGCTTTATCAGTGGATTGGCAGGGAAAGAATATGGAATTGAAAATTTAAAGAAAATAATGGAAATAAATAAATAAATTCTTTTTAAAAAGAAAGCTAAGTGATGATTTTATCATTTGGATATTAAGATTCTGAAGGGACGCCTTTGGAACTTTCCCTTTCAAAGTGGGGGCTTCCCTAATTCCTTGAACTTGAAGATAATCTTTCAAGGAGGACTCTGGACAGAAGGTGGGAACCTATACCCAAGAAGATGGGGAGTGGGGAGAGGGGCTATGGGATAGTAAAGAGAAGGAGAGCATCCTCTGAAAATGGGGCCCTGGGAGACATCTTGGAGGCCAGTTTCCATTGAGAACTGGCAATTTCTGTCCCCTTCTGAGATGGGGCTTTGGACCCCTGACTTTTATTTAGTGTGTGCCCTACATCCTCTGATTTCATAAGCAGGTTCCAATCTTTCCTATGTGCAGAGCCCAGAACTGCAGAAATCAGCTAAGTCAGGAGGCCTGCTCTCAGGCGACTCCCAGCCTCCCCCCAAACTACATCTCAGGGCAGAGGAACCTCATAAGAAAAGCAAGCTCCATGAAGGTTCCTCACTATAATAGTCAAGGCTTTGGGATTCTCCATTAGGTTTCTGAGACAGGCACAAGGTCAGCCCTTCTCTTGGACTTTCAGGCTTATGACCCTGGAAAGGTTTTGGCCAAGGGTCTGCTTCTGAATGAGAACTCTGCCTGGCTGGAAGCCCAAGCAGCTTCCCTGCCATTTGCAGAGCAAGTAGGGCCTGCCCAGGTGTGCATCACCCATTCTTCCCTAGGACGGAGGGGGCACACCCTCTGACTTTGGCTAGAGTGCAGGTTGGGGTGGGGAAGGGGCCAGCAGGTGGTAATCTGCTAGGCAGAGATGTGCCCATTAGATGTATTTTCCCTAGAGGACGTTCCATTTTCATTGAAGTTGTTAATAGTTTCTGAATGGGTATGAGCTAAGCTGGGAGGCCCATGAATATTTGTTGAGACACAGCCAGCACCCACTCCTCTACCAGTCCAGACCCTGACTGTCATTTAAGACCTGCTCTCCCCCAGAACCAAGATCTGCCTCTCACACTTCCCCACAGTCCCCAGCACACTCCTCATCCGGAAAGGAAAAGAGGAAGCTGGATTTCCTTTCTTCCAGGAAATAATCATCTCCATGCCATCTCCCCCAGGTCATAGTTTCAGAGACTTAGAACTGGGGGAACCCATAAAAGATCACTGGTACCAATCCACACATTTTCCCAATAAAGAAAATGAGGGCCAGACATGTGGTTCCATATCCAAAGGTTGATTTGGGGTTTTTTTCTTTTAAGATTTATGTAGAGAGCTGGAATAAGCCAGATCCTCCAAAAGTTCACGGGGGAGGACTTGTCTTCCTGCACTTCCACCTGAAATCCAACCCCATGCCTGCTCAGGACCAAAATCAATCTTTGCTTTTTAAGTCATTTCCCCTGGTAGAGGAACTTTCCATTTCTCTTTATTATTTGGGTCTTGGGGCCATTCCTCCTGTCATTTGGGGCTAACTAAAAGTCCATTTATTATATTAACCTCACTTAAACAAAAGTTGTCCAATGGGATGTGAACGTTTCTTCTGAAGCCTTACATATTCCTTGGCGAGAACCTGACCTGCGGCAACGTCTACATCTCCCTCCTTAATCAGCCAGTTTGTGAATCCGCTAAGTAGAGTTTAATTTGTAACTCTATTTCCTTCACTTACTGCTCGACAAAGTTTGCTTCTATAGGGGACAGATACATTCATAACTACATAACTAAGTTTGTTCAACCTTTGTAACGTTGAAGGAAGCGTGGGACTATGGCTCTATTTTCTTTTCCCCTATTAGTTGTTTTGTAGAAGAAATCTCAAATAAAAATAAGAGAATGGGGGGCAGCTGGGTAGCTCAGTGGATTAAGAGCCAGGCCTAGAGACGGGAGGTCCTAGGTTCAAATCTGGCCTCAGCCACTTCCTAGTTGTGTGACCCTGGGCAAGTCACTTGACCCCCATTGCCTAGCCCTGACCACTCTTCTGCCTTGGAGCCAATACACAGTATTGACTCCAAGACGGAAGGTAAGGGTCTAAAAAAAAATAAGAATGAAATATAGTACATTTCAGTCTGCATTCTGATTCTATCGGTTCTTTCTCAGAGGACAGGCATTTTTTTCATGACTCTCTAGGACTGTCTTGGATCACTGTATTGCTGAGACTAACTAGGTCATTTACAGTCCATCAGAAAATATTGCTGTCATGTGTACAATGTTCTGGTTCTGCTCACTTCACTTTGTATCAATTCGTGTAAGTCTTTCCAGGGTTTTCTGAATTCATCCTGCCAAGCCATTTCTAACTGCAACCCATAAGAAGGAAAAATAACATAATACCAAGAGTCCAGGAGCTGAAGAGAAGCTACCCACTGAAGAGAGGCAGGATTGGCCTGGGTTATCTCCAAGCTCCTCTCCATTCCGGACAGTCAATCCCTGCCTCCTCCTATCCCTCATTCTACCCATGAAAGGACCAAGAGAGGCCAGGACTTGGCCCAGGACTCCACTCTATGTCAGGCAAAGAGACAGAACCATCCTCCCTGTCCCAGAAGCCCGGCTAACCCAAGGGCTCTTTCTCCTGTCCCTTCTCAGCTCTCTAAGGCTGCTGCTCACCACAGCTCGGGCCCCACAGGCCTCTGCATTGCCCCAGCCCTTTGGCTTCGGGGCCCTAAATAAACCTGACCTAGCCCAGCTCAGAGGACCAAGGCCTGCATGTGGCAGAACTCTCAGCTGCAGCCTTCATCCTGTCCCCATTCTGGACCCAACCCTCCCCATCTCACCTTCTTCTCCTGCTCCCCACCAGCCACTGATGGAGCTCCCGCCTGATCACCTGTGCTCCTCAGGCTCCCCTAGGAAGGAAAGAGAAAGGGGGGAGTTGTGGAGTGAGTGAGTGAGTCAGCATGGAGAGTAAATGAAGCCCATGGGAGAGATGAGGGAGCACCTCCTACAGGAAGCCTTCCTCAATCCCTTAACTCTGTCCTCCATGTTCATTACCTCCCATTGCCCTGGCTATTTCCTGTTTCCTCAAAGGGGCTGCAGGCTGTCTCCCCATTAGACTGTGACCTCCTTGAAGGCAGGGATTCTTTTACCTTTCTTGGCATCCCCACCCTTAGGTGGCCAGTGGAGTCCTACCTCCAAAGGCATCTCCCAGGCACCCAGAAGCCAAAGGACTTGTTTACCTGATGCCTGGCTTGGCTTCTGTCCTCCGAGACTTGGGTAGGATGGAGAAAAGATGGAGAAACATCTTGGGCAGAGTCTCTTGGATGTCCTGCTCTCTACCTAACTGTGTGATTTCTAAACACCCAAAGCTGATCTGTGTGTTCACAAGGACAAACCTCTAAATCTGAAATCGTTTTACAAAGAAATGTATAAGGTCGCAGGGTAGAAGGAGAGCTGGAAAGGGCTTCTCCAGCTCCACTGAGTCCGAAGGAGATGGTGGAGCCGTTACCGAGCCCTTCTAGAGACGGAGGAAAGGAGGCCCAAGACGGGTCCTGGGGCAGGGGGAGACGAGCTGGGGATGGAACCAGGGGCTGCCCCTGCCCAGCCACCGCTCCCGCCTCGAGGCTTGACTCCCTGCTCTCTGGGGAGAGTCTGGTAAAGGGGAGCCGGAGCCAGTTTCCTAGGGCTGATATGGATCACCACAATGGGAAACAAGGCGGGGGCAAACACCCAGAGATTCCACATCGCAGGCTCCTTTCCCAGGGCAAGGAGAACAAAACCAAACTGGAGACTTTGCAGCTTCTCCATCTGCCTTCTTGTATCGACTCTGCGGCCAGAGATGGAGCACCAGGCACCCTAACACTGGGGGCAATGGGGGGAAGGCCAAGGAGTCCACACTCTTGCTTTCCCTTTCCTAGATGAACTAGCCTTGGCGCTCTCCTAGCACTCAAAGGCCTGAGACGGCTCAAGATCTAGCCAGTACAGAGTAAACAGCACGGCCCACAGAGGGCTCACAGAAGTGGGCCCTCCTTGGTGCTCTAGCGCTGCTAGAAGGCATTTCCTAGAGCACAACAGCATGCCTTACCAGGGCAGCCCAGGCCCAAGGTGAAGAAGGAACAGTTGGGTAGTGCAGTGGGCAGTGTGCCCTGTCTGGAGTCAGGAAGGTCTGCTCAGACCCTTACTTACTAGCTGTGTGACCCTAAGAAAGTCACTTACCCAATTTGCCTCAGTTTGTTTTTTTGGGGGGTTTTTTCTGTAAAATGGGGTGGGGGGGGGGAGAGGAATCATTCTTCCATTTGTCATCCCCATCAGTGATGCATCTAAGTAAAAGCAGAGATGTTTATTGGTCAACCAGCCCTCTCCTTCATTTTACAAAGGTGGGAAAATGAGTCTGAAGAGCCGGTGCACCTCCCTCATTTCACAGATGGGGAAACTGAGGGGGGGGGGGGGCAGACTGGTCCAAGGTGGGATTGCCCAAGTAAAGAATGCATATCTCTTTGTCCTGGAGCACCGGGGGAGTGGGGGGGGGGGGGCCTGGAATTCCCAGAATGTGGCTCTTCATTTGCAAGAGAAAAGGGCCCGGGATGTCCAAAGCTGCCTGCACACACCAGCCCATAAACTTAGCCAAGAACCCGAGATCAATGGGGGAGCCCCGCCTCCGCCTCCCTCGCACCGCTCGGGCTCCCCTTTTCCAGACTTTCCCCAGAGAGCAGGGAGTCAGGCCTCGAGGCTCTGGGTGTGGCGGGAGCGGTGGCTGGGCAGGGGCAGCCCCTGGTTCCATCCCCCAGCTCGTCTCCCCCTGCCCCAGGACCAGTGTCGGGCCTCCTTTCCTCCGGCTCCCCCATCTCCTTCGGACTCAAGGAAATGTGGGCCGGACAAGCCCGTTCCCGCTCCCCTCTCCCCTCTGGCTTTCAAATCGTGCCCGCGTGACTCCCTTTATCCCCCGAGCCTCAGTCTGCTCATCTCTACAACAGGCCAACAGCGCGCGGGGGGAGGTATCTGGTGCCGCTTGTCCCTGGCAGAAAGGCGCCGGTCCGGGGCTTCTCTCCCTCTGCGCCTGCTCGGCCACTGCCACCGCGGCCTCCTGGCTCCCCAGCGGCGGCCACCCCAGGCTCGTCCCTGACTACTCTCTGCCGGCCCAAGAAAGACCGAAAATCCCGCAGGGATGGGGCCTTCCCTAGCCGGCGGGACAAGGACCGACACCCCCTGCCGGTCAACAAGGGGAAGCAGAAGCTCCAGCCTACGGGAGGAGAGGCTGCGATGGGCAGAGCCCCGAGCCTGGCCCCACAGGCTCCGCGCGGGGGGTGCCAAGGGCCCCAAAGAGTCCGGAGCGACGCGCAGCCA